>NW_008246078.1:921544-938313 GCF_000281045.1 Saprolegnia diclina VS20 | reverse complement strand
AGTCGGCGCTCGCAGAGGCCAAGACAAAGCTCGAGGAGGAGACGGCGAACCTCATGGCGCTGTAGACGCAAGAGACCAATGCCAAGACCGACATGAAGGCGCTCGAGACACGGGCAGCCACCGCTCCAGCGTACTAGTACTGTTGTGTTCCCAGGACGTCACATAATTTTGCGGCAAGGGGTAGGTTAGGTTAGTGGAAAAGGTTAGGTACGTGAAAAAGGCCAGCTGACACAGCAACGACAAGCAGCAGCAGCTAGCCTTCTTGGCCAAACTCGGTCGTCCACTTGACAAACTGGTTGAGTTCTTCGGGCGCAACGCTCGAGATCGAGTGCTCCAACACCTTTTTGAAATCGCGCTACAAAACCCCATTTGCTGTCACATGCTGGAAATTAGTGTCATGTCGTCGTACCATGGACACCATGGGCGGCTTGAGCTGGTCGTCGCGGAAGCCGCGCTCCGGCAAATCGTAGAGGCGCATGCGGTAAGCGCCGCAGCGCCCGCACGGCGTCTTGCAGCCCTGGCACGCGCTCCCACACTATTCAAGGCGTTCGAGTTGGGCAGAGCCAAGTCATAGATACCGAAGAGAGCTTCATGTGGCAGTACGGGCACGGCGGGTCGTCAGGACACGGTGTCAAGAAGGCCCCGTTGCGGTTGGGGTGGCACTTGTCGTCGCACTAAGCATCTACCTGTGAGCGACCGTCCATATGACTCTAGCGCTGCAATGACCCGCATGAAAAATTGCGCTTGCTGGCAGAGACGCAGCGGCTCCATGAGAGCCTCACGCACGAGCACCGAGATATCCGAGCCGGACGTGCTATTGTAGACATATATGAGTGCCCTTGTCCGCCATGATGTATAAGTAGAAATTACCCTTCGGCTTGGGAAGCGAGGTAGGTAAAGTCGTCGTCCGAGAGCGTGTTGGGCGTGTCGCCAAGGTGGATCTTGAGCATGACCTTGCGCGCTTCGACTTCGGGGAGCGGAATGTAAATTCGCTTCTCAAAACTAAGACGAGGATAAGAAGGCTGGTGGGAGTGATGCAAGAGTCATACCGGCGGCGCATGGCCGGGTCGAGCTCCCACGGGACGTTGGTGGCGCCGAGGACGAGGATGCCGTCGTGCGAGTGGCCGACGCCTTGCATTTGCACCAGGAACTCGGTCTTGATGCGTCGTGTCGAGTCGCTCTCGCCTTCTGACCGGTTCGAGCATAGCGAGTCGATCTCATCGATGAAAATGATCGAAGGTTTCTTCTCCCGCGCCATCTCAAAGAGGTTTTTCACCAATCTAATCAGGAAAATTGGCGTTTGAGTTGCCTCATTCAATCGTGCAAAATCGAAATAAGAGATACAAGAGGCAAGAGTTGAGAGCAGTCGTACCGCTCGCTCTCGCCTTGCCATTTGGAAACGAGGTCGGACGACGAGACGGAGAAGAAGGTCGAGTCGGCCTCGGTCGCCACGGCTTTGGCCAAGTACGACTTACCGGTACCCGGCGGCTACATGCATCAGGATGAGACCATGGCAATGCGAATATGGGCGTACGCCGTAGAGAAGAATCCCCTTCCATGGCCGGCGCTTTCCGGTAAAGAGCTGCGGGAAGCGCGCCGGAAGGATCACGGCTTCCTTGAGCGCTTCTTTTGCGGCTTCGAGACCGGCGACGTCATCCCACTTGACGTTGGGCTTCTCCGAGACGACGGCAGCTACGTCCACCCATGAGCCTTGGTATGCTACGAGGGGACGTCGTACAGGCCAAAGCGCCCCGCAGCTTGTTCTTTTCGGCATCTTCATTCTCTTCGTCATCCTTTTCCCTAGCGGCGAGGCGTTAACGTCATGGGTTGATGCAGCGTGTGCAGATGGTACTTTTCAGCGACGCCGCCCGCGGGCACGACCTTGGGCTTGGACGCGCCCTCGAGCATCTCGCGCAGCTGTTCGGCGCGGGACATGTAGCCCTCGACGCGCTTCATGATGATCTCTTTGGACGTCGGGTTCTTCTCATCTACATGACGAAGATGACGTCATGCCCATTGCGCATCGTCGTCGTACATTTGACGCCGATCATAAAGTGCTCGAGCGACTGCTTGTAGAGCTTGAACGCAGCTTCGTAGTTCTTGTTGGTGTCTTCCTGGATCGCCTGCGTCACGAGCGCGATGGCCTAGTTGAGCCATGCGTCATGGGCGGGCGGCGAGAGGCGGCGGCCAAGTACCTGCGGGATGAACTTGTTGTCCATGCTGCTGCGTCGGCTTGGCTGCGAATTGGCTTGTGGAGTTTCAGCGGCCTTGCGCCCGAGGCTTTGTCCCATATATTGAATGTGCAAATATATGTATTTATAGAGGCATTTCACACGCCTCACTGGAAAAAGAACATTCAATGATAGAGGGTATTCGTTTGAGAGAGGTATCGCGGTATCAGAGTGTTGGTCGTCGCATGCACTCTCCGTTGGACAGCGCAGGACGTCCGAGTCAAAAAGACCAAGCTGCTTTGCGAGGTGCGTTCGCCTTGCAAACCACAACGTCGCAAGTGTCATAAAGCATTGTCGAAATTTACATTATATGGCGTCGTCCTAGATTATTGGGATTTGGATTTTCGGATTCTTGAATTTTGGATTTTTGGATTTTGGATTCTTAGATTTTTGAAAGTTTGCATTTGGCGTGCAAAAGATATCGTTGGGTTGTACAACAAACTGTCAACACTTTATTTCTTTCTGGCCATTAGTTAAGGGGCATTAAACCGCTTATTGACCCTTGGCTCTACCTTGCTATGTATCAGTGGCCGATGGCAATACTGCAGTTGGCACTTGCTACTGGGAAGCACCTACTAGTACGCTAGCGGTGGATCGACGACTGACACGGACTCGATCAGAGCCGCCATCGTGTCTTGTCGGCAGGAGGCGGGGTATACACTTGCGTCACCGCGTCGCACTGCACCCCATGGGCGGCAGCGAAGGCACCAAGCTCCTCGAGGTGCCGACGCATGAGCTGGAGCCCGTCGAGTCGGATCGACAGCTTGACGCTGGCACTCAGCGCTAAAAGAAGCGCGCGGAGACCCGGGAGTTTGAACACGTTGGCACTCAAGTCCAAAGCGACGTCGGTGGTGTTGCCGCCCTTGGCAATCGCCATCGACAGAACAAGCGCCGCGTCGTCGCTGATAAAATTGTTGGCGAGCGTCAGCGTCTGCAGGCCGAGTCGCAACCAGCGAGGCAGTGCATGGGCCACGGCCACCGGGCCGTGCATCGCGAGAGCGCTGTGCGTCCAGTGCAGCTCCCGCAGCGCCTCTGCGGTATCGAGCCACGCAACGAGGATAGGCGCGTCCTTGTCGGGCACGTGGACTCGAGAGAGCTTCACTGTTTGCAGCTGCGGTACGCGTGCAACGTCAACTTGCCCAAGAGCGGTCATGGTCCCGCCGTGGAGGTGAAGCGCAACGAGGTGCTTGAGCGCAGCGAGCAGCGGCGACCAGTCCAAAGGACCGTCGAGATCGAGGTGCGTGAGCGTCTTCGCACTGAGCTGACAAAGCAACCCGTGTACGCTGGGCAGCCGGACGTTTGTGGCGACGAGCGACTGTAGCGCCGACAAGCGCGGCGCGTCACTCGCGTCGACCAGAAGGTCGTGGACACGCACGAGCTCGAGGTTGTGCAGGCCGCATAGCGCTTGGCGGAGAGACCCGGGATTGGTAAACGTCACATTGACAAGTCGCAAAGACGATGCGACCGGCAGCGCCAGCCACGACAGCAGCATCGGTGGACACAGCACAGCAGGAATGCCATCGTCGTCGTCATCGTCGTCATCACTTGGGCGCTCGATGCAAAGCGACAAGGCGCCTAGCGCATGCGTTGCAATAGATGCAAGCAGCGGCGCTATGCTTGACACGGCGTCGACCGACAGTTCGAGCGACAGCTGACGCGGTCGGGTGCAGTGCTGAAGCGCCGAGGCCACTGCTCCAGTTGCCGCGTCGCCGCGCACGTTCAAGGCGATGCGCACGATCGCATGGCCGTAGCGCTCAACAAAGGTAGCCAGCGAGCAACACTGGTCGGAAAGAACGTGCGAACGGACGAGGTCCGAGCCTGCCATCGTGGCCGTTACCAAAGACACGTGGACCGAACCAACGATGTCGTCGCCCTGCACTCTTGAGACGCATAGAGTGGGCACCATCGGCAGCGCGGATACTGCAAGGTTCATAAGCGCGTGCGGAATCTTGTCGAGCTCTAGTACGGGCCAGAGGTGGTGACCCGGGAGGCCATGTTGGCGGTGCAGGGCGACGAGCGCCGAGCCCGACGTGGTTTGGGAACTTGGTGGCAGCGCCTCGAGCAACGCAACGGCGTCCACGAACGCCGGTATACACTGTAGGACGAGCACGACGACGGGCGTGTCGTACCACGCGAGAGACGTCTGCTCAGCCCGCTTCGCCGCTGGCTCGGCCATGGCACTTGTTGTTGAGATTGCCGTAACCAGTAATGAGAAGCCTATTTAGAGCCATTTGTTTCGGGATTTGATCCTTGTTTTGAAGCGCAGACTATTCAAGGTAGTACGTACACTACAAAAATGGAACAATTGATAGTGTGAATCTTGAGAATGACGCTCCAATTCGAAATTTACCGTAAATATACGCTAAATTATGCGGAACCAGCTGGTTTTATGCGGATTACTACGCGCCATGCAGAAATCACGCCATCTCATTTGCCTTTCAACGAGGTGCAACGAAATCTACGCAAGGAATCGCGCGATTTGTTACGTAGCAACGTGAAATTTACGGTAGAAAATAGTAAGACCGTACTTATACAGGATCAAATTCTTTAGTATTGGCTCTGTTCTACTTTGTTTTCAAAGTTGACATCACAAATGACTTTGATGATCGTATGTGACCACGTCCGTTGACTCGGGATGTCGGCCAGAAACTCGAATTGAGTTTTGAGTTGCTGGCTCTTGATGAACGTCCACCGTTGCTATTCCAAGACGGTGTGAGCGGACGCTGGTGTTATGAGAAGTCATTTGCTTTATTTTTTATTTTTACTCTAGTACTTTCCACACTTACAGGCCACGCATCAACCATTTTTCCACACTCTAACGCATTACTACAAAATCCACACTCGCAAGCCACCATAGTTGGCAGTAGTACGAGTGCATCGTAGGAGCACCAGTGTTGGAAAACCTCCTGAACCTCCGCGAAGTTCGACTGCACAAGAACCATGTGCCCCCATTTCGCGAGTCTCACATCGAATCTTTAGCATCTCTGAGCAGGACAACATCTGTCGCAACGCGCTGGGTGTAAACCATGAGCCTGGTTGGACTCGAGCCTGATTTGAAAACGATCATCTCAGAAGGTGAGACCCAAGCACCCAAGTCGCAGCCCAATGACCATGCACCACGATGCAAGGGGGTCACAGCGCGCGTGCTACGACATTCTTGCTATATTATATTCTTGCCTGGAGTGTTTAGCAAACCAGCCTCAAGTGTTTCGAGAAACTGTTGTAGGAGTAGTGTGCTACATGGTGTTGCGATCCTGCGTCGGTACCGGGACCGGTGTTGATCGGACGCCACCATCTCTACGGATCAGGACGATGCCACCGTTAGAGTACCCGTTCAGTAGTTGTACCATAGTCCCCTTTGCAGCTTTTGAACCACGGTGCATATCCAACCTTGAGCTGATAATGCCTCGATAGGATGAGCACCGTCTGAGAACCCACCGTAGGACGTGGACGGCAACATGGGTAAGATTTACTCAGACAAGAGTATTGCAAGCGATCAAATGCACGCCATTTCCCAACTCGCCACGTCCAGCATGCATCGCTTTGCCTTCGCCACGACCCTTGTCGCCTCGAGTGTGCTCGCGGCCGACGACACGCTTCTCGCGCAGCTCACGCAGTGGAACAAGGACTTTGGCCCGTCGTACCTCCCCAAGGGCGTCGACCCGACCAACACGAACGACCTCCTCGCGCGCCTTCAAGCCGGCAAGACCGCGATCGCGGCCGTGGCCAAGACGCAGCCGGAAGCAACCTTCGCGATCGGCCGCTTCGCTCTTCATACGCCCAAGGAGTTTCGCGACTACGTCCTTCGGTCCTACACGGCGGGCTTGTTGAAAATGGACGCCGCCGAAGCGTCGGCGGTCGACCGCGGCGTCGGTGCGGCCAACGGCACGGTGGACTGGTCGACGACCAACTGCATGGGCGCGGTTGGCGACCAGGGCAAGTGCTCGTCGTCGTGGGTCTTTGCGACGACGGCGGCTGTCGAGACGGCGCACTGCATCGTAACCGGGTCGCCGATTGACGTCTCGGAGCAAGACATTGTGAGCTGCGACCGCGACGAACTCGACGAAGGCTGCCGCGGCGGCATCGAGTACACGGCGATCGACTGGATCACCAAGACGGGTATCTGCCTCGCGCAAGATTACCCGTACATTTCGGGCGCCGACGGCAAGAACAACGCGTGCCAGACCAGCTGCCGGAAGCAAAAGCTCGCGATCGACGGCCACGCGTGGGCGTCGGGCGAGCCCAAGCTCGAGACGGTCGTCGCCAAGCAACCCGTGGCTTCAATGGTCGAGGCGACCAATGACATTTGGCAGCATTACGCGTCCGGTGTCATTACGTCGTGCCCCGGGTCCCCGTCCGACCACTCGGTGCTCGTCGTCGGCTATGGCACCGAGGGCAAGACCAACTACTGGAAGGTGCGCAACTCGTGGGGTGCCAAGTGGGGTGAGATGGGTTACGCCCGCGTCCGTCGCGGTGCCGGCGGCAACGGCGTGTGCCAAATCGCCGAGCTGCCCGTCTACCCCAAGCTCACCGCCGCGCCCACGGTCGCGCCGACGACCAAGCCGGCGTGCTAAAGGTGTAGGAGGACGTGTGCTTGCAAGCTCTTTCTGTATCGGTGGAATCTTCCGTCTGTATAAAAATGGCAATACATTGATCATCATAAATTGCTGGCGTTATGACACAGGTTGCTATGGACCCAATTCTCTTTGTTCTTCTACCGCGAAAGATCGCCACATAGCCCGAAGCCGAATCTTTATCCAGATCCAGATTGCTTGTAGGCCAGCTCGGCCATCAGTTTCCTTTCATTTGCAGACATCCTCTCCCTCGCCGACCAAGACTATCTTTGCGAGTGCCAGATCTGCGACGTCTCCAGGTCATTGGACGTGCATTACCGCTGACTGGGAAGCGTCATCGCATGTCAAAATTTGCATACGATCTAGCTGCTGGTGGCACCAAAGCCACCCCCAAGCCGCGTATGTCATAGCGCCGAACAAGCAGCTTCTGGACGGTGCTGACCGAGGTACTTGGTGGTCACCTCATGGTCAAGGCAAATATTTAGGCTCGGAGCGAAGCGACTGGTGAGCGTTTTGGTCGGCGTGGTCTGCCACCTCGGCGAGGTGCGTGTACACTAGCTTGCGTCATGTTGTGGACCGTATGTAAACCACAGAGACTATAGAAACGATCAACGACTCGGTTGCCGCGACTTGCCGGATGCAGTGCGATCCACCAACACTCCTGTTTATCCGTGTATTCTCTTCCTTTTCCGGACAAACGCGTTAAACATTTAAACGTGTCCTGGCTACCACCATAGGTCCCGTTGCCTCGACCCTTGCTCCTACTCGACAGCACGAGGACGTGCTAGCGTACGATCCCGTTGGTACTTGTGTAGGGTAGGAGCGACTTACTATCGTGATGAGGTACAGAACGGTTCTTGGGTCGGGCGGTGGCTTGCCCGAGGTAGGTTTAAACGCGTTAAAAGCGACTTCGACGCCGGTCGGGGCCATTTTGTGATGTTGATCCGTTTGCGGTCGAAGGCTGGGACGTGGCGCGTGCCCGACCTCTCGGCGGCGTCGACGGTCGGCGACATCAAGCGCTGGGTGCAGAAGGAGCATGCACTCTCGGTCGACCGGCAGGTCATTAGCTCGGACCCGAAGCAGTCGTCCGTGCTGGCGGACGCCATGACCATGCGGGCGCTGCAGGTCGGCCACGGCGACATGCTCTACCTGGACTTTGACGGCGAGGCGATTGCTACGACGAACGCGGGCGGCGCCGTCCAGCGCACGATCAACGCCGATGGCACGCTCACGCATGCGGCGTACGACACGCGTCTTGAGAAGACGGGCTTCCGCCCGGGCATGAAGTCGCTCCGGGACATGAAGATGCACTGGACGCTCTCGGAGTTTATGGAGATGGACTCGCAGTTTGAGTTCAAAATCAAGGCGCAAAAGAAGCCGTACCTCGAGAAGGTCCTCCTCGACGGCGCGTCGTGCAACAGCTTCCAAGCGTATTTGCGCCAGTTTGCGTTCCAGCAGTCGCGCTGCGGCTGGCTCTACGGCCGCGTCGAGCCGCCCACGTCCACGGTACTGTCCTTCTCCTGCTTTGCGTGTAGTTGACGTCGGCGCTAGGACGAAGATGCGCTGCCCACGGTAATCGTCGAGTGCATCTACGAGCCGCCGCAGACGGGCGATCCATATGGGTTCGAGGTGCACGACGACCCGCATGCGGACAAGGTCGACGCCGTCGCGGCAGCGCTCGGGTGGTCCAAAGTCGGCTGGATCTTCTCCCACCCGCCCCGCGAAGACGAGACATTCCACTTTTCCAGTCGCGAAATCCTCCTCGCCGCGCAGCTCCAGCTCGACGCGGGCGGCCCGAAAACACCGTTCGTGACGGTCAAGGTGACGCTGGACAAGGAGGGCCAAGCGTCGTTCGAGGCTTTCCAGGTCAGCGACCAGTGCCTCGACATGTTCTCGGCCGGCGCGCTCCTCGAGGACGAGGCCAACCCCGCGACCTGCGCGATCCACGACACATTCACGGCCATGGTCGAGATGAAGGCCGCCAAGGTACGCGCCATTGGACGATGCGAATCCAACATTGGATGCAACCTAGGAGGTCGACAACAACTTTTTCCTGTGCGTCGTGCCCGTGTCCAACCACACGTCGGGTCTCTCGTCCGACTTTCCGCCGCTGCACCGCGAGGGCAGCTACCGCACGCGGCAGACGCTCAAGAACGCGCTGCGCAAAGGCGGCGCGTACGTGGACCGCCTCAAGGACTTCCAGCTTCTCGTGTTCCTCGCCGACTACCTCGATGTGCAGACCGACATCCCCGTGATCTGCCAAAGCATCTTGTCGCCAGACGTGCCGCTCGACTCGGGGTACCCCGTCTTGATCGACTCGGTCGCTGGGCATTGAGCACGTCGTCGTCGTCCTTCTTTGCATAAGAACACTTTGACGTCGTTCGAGATCTGAGTGTTGTGGGCTTTAGCACGAGCATGCTGGGGTACTCGAAATATGAGCCCACCCTACAACCCCGACGGGCCCCTACTACGATGCAAAGCGACTCGACGTGTTGACGCTCGCTTTGTGCAGTTGATGGCTCTGGCGAAAGCGTGCGTCGTCAAGGTCGGCTTGACGCATGCCCTGAGCCCGTTGAGGACAAAGGCCGATGCAGGCGCCGATGCCGCAGCGGACGCCCACGAAAATGATGCCCAATGACTTTCGATTCCAGTGGCGCGACGGCGTGGACGGGCGCCGAAGTGAGCATGCGCATAGGCTCTGGCTTAGCTCTCTGGCTTGTCCTCGAGTGCTCGTGGCACGAGTACGAGTAGCCTGCGCACGCCCCTGACTGACGCCACACGTTCGCCCAGATACCGTATCTATGTGACCTTGATGAGTAGCCGTCCTCCGCTTGTGTCGACCTGCAGCACTAGACGTCCAAGCAGCGCGTACCGCAGCGACATGCCGTCGCTCGCCCTTCTAGATGTCGTCCTCGCCGCCTTCCTCGCCGCCTCCTGTCCATTACGTCCGTCGATCCTCTTCTCTGGCGACTGCTGCGCGCTCATGCTGCCACGTCATATCACGGTGAAAAATGATGGCATCTCGAACCTTCCACTTCCCACAATATACAAACATCAAGATGGTTTTCTTTTTCACGTGCATTTTCGGCGTTTCCCACGTGTGTCGCAGGAAGATTCGAGTTGACTGGACGAGAATCTGGTATTTATGATCCTCGACATCTTGGAATTTGTAGGAATAAAATAAATTGGTCGCTGGAAGTTTCGTCACCACTGCTCACTTTGGAATTTGCCTCGTAGTAATCGCACCATGGAACGCACGTACATCATGATCAAGCCGGACGGCGTCCAGCGCAACCTCGTGGGCGAGATCATCAAGCGCTTCGAGGCCAAGGGCTTCCAGCTCCTCGCCATGAAGCTCGTCCGCCCGGGCAAGGAGCACCTCGAGGCCCACTACGCCGACCTCGCCGGCAAGGGCTTCTTCAACGGCCTCATCGAGTACATGAACTCGGGCCCGGTCGTGGCCATGGTCTGGGGCGGTGCCAACGCCGTCAAGGAGGGCCGCAAGATGCTCGGCGCCACCAAGCCGTCCGAGTCGGCCCCCGGCACGATCCGCGGTGACTTTGCCATCGAAGTCGGCCGCAACATCTGCCACGGCTCGGACGCCGTCGAGTCGGCCGAACACGAGATTGCCCTCTGGTTCCCCGAAGGCGTCTGCGAGTGGAGCCCCTCGCGCAACGCCTGGGTCTACGAAAACTAAATGGTCGTCCCGACTCATCGTTGAGCATCGGATCTTCGCCGATTCAATGCACCCACGTACCTTGTCCTCGTATATTCCCTCTTGCCTCCGGCACACATATAGTAGAGCTTGCAGGACATGGACGCACGAGACGACGACATAGTATTAAACATGATGCGACACGTTGTGCTGGGACATGGCCAACTGCAGCAACATGCGAATGCTATCGAGCTGCTCCTGCAGCGCGCTCGTCTGCTTGTGCAGCGCCGAGAGCACGCGCTGGACCGACTCGTCGGCGTCGCAGCGGGCCATGCACGTGAGGCACGCCGACGGCGGCGGCGGCATGGCCATCTCGGTCGGCGTCGGCGATGGCATCGGCGCTACCTCGAGCGCATCGTCGTCGCCGCTCGTGTCTTCGCTCGTCGTCGCTGGCGTGTCGTACTGCAGCATGGTCAGCGGCGGCGACCGAAGCCCGTTATGGACCTTGCGGATCTTCTTGGGGCGCGCGATGGACTTGGTGCTATTTACTTCTTCTGCATCGTCTTCTGTGTGTTGTGGCTCTGTGCATGGAATGGTCATCGCTGAGGGGCTCGATGGCGCTGCGACGTCGTCCGGCTCTGGGTAGCCTTCGCTGGCCGTGACCGTGGCCGCCGGGCTATTGAGGCCGGCGTTCGTTGCGAGCGCGCGTGCCTCTTCAGGCGCCGACTGCACGTCTTCTTCGACATGATTCACGTGATGATCTTGCTCCATCATGGGTTCGTCGGCCTCGGAGCTGTCGTCGCTGGCAGGCGTGGCCTTTGGTGGCTTGACAAGCTTGGTGCTGGGCTGCTTGGGGCCGACTTTCTTGTCACGCAGCGCCTTCTTCGACGACGACGGGCGCCCGTCTTCTTCCACGTGGTTGACATGCGTCGACGACGACTTGGTCGGCTTGGTCGACTTTGTGGGCGTGGGCTTGAACGACTTTGTGGGCGTTGGTTTGAACATCATCTTGGTCGGCGTCTTCTTCAGCGCCTTGGTCGCGCTGGACGACGCTTGTTTCTTGAGCGTCAAGAGGCGCAGCTGCGACGGACTCTCGTTGGTCGTCGCGCGCGGGGCCAACGGCGGCGTCTGGAGCACCTTGGCAGTATTCGCCGATACAGGGCCACTGTCGCTGTCGTCGCTGCTGTCATCATAGACCATGAGCTCTGGCTTCGAGTGGGCCTTGGCCATGGTCGCCGTCGTCGTTGTCGTCGTCGTGGACGCCGAGGTGCTGCGGCGCGTCTTGGGCGCAGCCGCTTCGTCGGCGCTGCTGTCCATGTCGATCATCGGCGGCATGAGCGGCTTGTCCTTGAGGCGGCTCGAGCGGCGCGTCGACGTGCTATGCTCGTCCTCGATCGCGCGCGAGAGGTCGCTGGTCGCCGTGACGTTCTTCTTGTGCATTGCGGTCTCTTCGTGGTAAAAGTACTCGCGGAAGCCCGACCCGCGCGGGACGACGATGCGCGAGCAGATCGTGCAGAAGGCGCCCGTCGTCGTGAGCTTGGTCCAGCCAAACTCATTGCAGAGCGTGACATCGCGCTGGTGGAGGCGGTCCATGTCGCGGTCGGCGGTCGTCGCCTTCATGAGCATCGCGTCGGCCTTGCGCTTGGCCGCTTGGGTGGACGCCATCTCGTTTTTCGAAGGACTGTTGGTTCGAAATTGCCACAACATCTTGGTGTTTGTATGCATATTTGCAACAGAGTGTTTTAAACACCTTCGAATTTGCCACCAGACGGCAACGATCTTGGAAATTCGAAGCCGCCGCCTCGTCGCGCTGCGACCCAACACACCCAACATGGCCATGAGCCCCTGCGCCGACCGTGTCTTTGCCGCGGCCGTAGCCCTAGGCCGCCTGGTACGAGCAGCCAACGAGGCCCAAGGCCACCGCGTTCGCCTAGTGCAGCCAACGAGACAGGAAGTGCAATCTCGGATAAGTTATCAGATGCTTCGATTGATTCTTAGAGCGCTGCGTGGTCGTTGTCTATGGAGACTACGAGCGGCGGCGGCGTATTCAGCGGGATGTCGTCCAGTGCCGCATGAACACCCTCATCGTCGTCAAAGTCCAAGGACGCGCCGAGCTGTTGCATCCAGTCGACGTCCATGTCGTCGTCGGCGGCGTAATCCCGTTGACGCATTGGTGGCATTTCGGAGAAGCTGGATGCCATCGCCTGCATCGCGCTGTGAAGTGGCGTCTCGGACGACTCGGTGGGCGCGTCCGACGCGATGGAGCGCTCGTCGGGCGCATGCATTTCTGCGGTTTGGAACGCCTCGTCGGCGTCAACGCCCGCCTGTTCGTCGTCGGCCGTGCGCGTCTCGCTGGCCGTGTAGCTCTCGCGGCGCGACCGCGGCGGGTCCATGGCCCATGCGCTCGCATCAAAGTCCGGGCGAGGCGTCTCGTCGGCCAGTATCACCCACGCGTCGTTGTCGTTGGCCTCGAGCACGGGCGGGAATGAGGCGTTGAACGCTGGCACGGGCTTTGGCGTACTTGTGCTGTGGTCGCTCGGCGGCGACGTCAGCTGCGGCTTTCGGAGCCGGACGGGCTCGAGCGCAATGCTTGGCGGCGGGACGTCCCAGCGCAATTGATCGCCTTTGGTGCGCGCCAGAATGCTGGAAAAATACGCGTTTGTGTTGGCATCGGTCAGCCGCGCGCCGTCCGAGTCGTCGTCGTCGGACCTCGCGGCGCTTGTGCTGGGCGGCGACGTCATCGGTGCGTACGACGAGATCGGCGTCGAGATGGTCGCGTGGCTGTTGGCCATGTTGTCGCGCGGTACGACGATCATGGCGGACGGCAAGGACCGGTCCATGGTGCGGCCAAACTCGTCGGCGACCTGCAGGTCGTGGTGCACCTCTTTGAACATGCGGATGATGGCCGCGAGCATGATGAACTCGCCAATGTTGGACGTGATGGCAAAGAGTGTGCCGGGGATGATGTACCCGACGGCGAGCGCGACCGCCCCGACGACCATCCAGATCCACGGGTTGAAGCACGTGGCATGGATCACAAAGGCGTAGTTGCAGCCATAGTTCCAGAGGCGGAGACCCATGTAGAGCGAGAGGATCACGAGCACGTAGGCCGGAATTTGCGTCAGCACCGTGGCCACGGTCCCGTCGCCGTTGATAAAATAGCTCCTAATGAACATGCTCACGTCCGATCGATCGACGACGGGCGACGCAACGCACCCTTCCTGAAACGTAATGTCCTGGAAATAGCTGTAGTACACGTAGAGGTTGATGAGCAAGAGCGAGAGACCGACGAGCCAGACGGCGAAGCGCAGAAAGGTCGTTTTGAAGTTGTTGCGGTTCGCGCGGTGGCCCGACTCGAACGAGATGCCACAAAAATTGACGCTCTTGTTCTTATGCACGAGGTACGTGACCTCGAAGCAAATGAGCAGCATGAACGGAATGATGCACGCTACGCAGCCATGTCGATGATGGTAGCCTCCATATGGCGCGTACCTTGGAGTGCGAGCATCACTTGGACGCTCGTGAGGCTCTTGTCAAAGTCGCCGCCGTCGCTGGCATCGGCGCCGTCGAGGTTGGTCGCGGCGCGCACAATGTTTTCGTAGATCATGCAAAAGCTCACAAACGGCTACGTCCGAGACATGAAGAGGACGAGCGCGAGGCAGCGCGTCGTACCGGCAAGAGGAAGGCCACCATGAAGTAGTACTTCTTGGCATACTTGAGCGCAAAGTAGAGGAGGACGCAGGTTCCTGCCGCGAGGAGGCCGTGGACGACCGCTGCCAGCGGGCTGGCCATGAGCCTTCGTCAACGAGAATGAAATGGCAACTCCAAATTTATCTCGTATCTCGCCGCCACGTTTCCATACAAAAACCAAGCTTGATTCTCAGCTCGCTGTACCCAATCAGCGATCGGTATGCCATCGCTGGATGCGTTTACTTGATGTTTGTATGTGCAACCACGCATGCGCACGGATTGGTCCAAAAGAAGCCAATCACAGCGTGATCTATTTTTAGATGGATCGAAACTCGCCCTCTTGGATTTGGAACGAACGTTGATGCTCTCTCGCATTCATACTCATACCGTTCAAGTTAGTCGATAGGGAATAATCATTTGTGAATTCTCACAAGTCATATTCAATCTGCTTGGGGTCCATGCGGAACTGTTGTGAGAAGGCGGTCTCATGGCCTTCATCTAGTTGGTACCGAGATGCTGCCGAGGATGGCAGCTCATCCGTAGACATCTTGAACCGTTCAAAAAGAATTTCGTTAATTCAAATACTACTGAATGTTGATGCAACAGACATATCTACAGCGTGGCGCAAAGATACTACATACACGTTAATGAATTCGCGAGTTATTCCGTGTAAATGACTCCATTGTAGTCGTTCATAAACAAGCGGCATTCATTGACGAGGCCGTCGACGGCAAAAAGGATGGCGTTCAGCGTCCGCGTGTCCAGTTGGTCGAGGGCCATCGGGTGCCTCAGAAAAGCGTCGAGAAGGGCAATGACTTGCGTCTTGCGCAGTTGATCAAGGGCCTCTTTCACGCGCTCTACCACCGCATTCACGCGCTCTACCACCGCATTGACGCGCGTCGCATGCAAACGCAGTGCCTCAGCCAATGCAGTGTCCGCATCGCAGCTGTAGGAAGACGACGAGCGACTGGATCGCACTTGAATGGCACAGGATGTAGCCGGCTCGTGCATCACGGCGAGCTGATTGAAGATGGCAGACACAGTGCTCAAATCGCGGGTGCAGCTCTCAAAGGTCAACGCGACTGACTGCATCGCGCGAACACCGCTCTTGCACATGGCTCGGACGACGTGGGAGACGTCTGCAGCGTAGTCGTCGGTGCTGCCGACGGCGTCGCGCCCATAGCCGAGGTACGCAGTCGCTTCAGAACACCAAGCATTGACGTCCCGGGCCGCCTTTTCAAATGCGTCTTGACTGTTGAGGGCCAGCGTCGTGGCTTGGCCAATGTCGTTGCTGCTGGCCTGAGGGCAGACTTCGACGTATATTTCAATGGTTCTCCGCGCTTGATTGAAAAAGGTCGTTGGCTGCACGCTGTCGCGAGCGAGCGACTGGAAAATCTGTAGGGCCGTTCGGAGCTGGTACAAACCACGGGCAGGCCCTGGGGCGTCGCCGATTTCTTTGTTGTTGGTCAGCACAAGTAGCTTTTTAGAGGATGCGTCGTACTCGCTCCAGAGACGAAGGAGAGCGGCAGCCACGTCCGCCGCGGAGACCCGGCATGCTGACCGCTGCGCTTCTGGAGTCGTCTGCAGGGCCACTATGTCAAGGTTTTTTTGGGAGGGGTGCATGGCGCTGAATAATGCTTGGCAAGTGCCAAGTGCATCCGGGCAAGCGCCCACCGGAACCAATCGGCGACTCGTGCGAGGCAGTGACAAAATAGGCGCTGAAGCCAGATGAGCAAAGAGCAGGACATCGAGGAGTGCATGTGTTGGGGCTGTACGGTAAACCGGCAAGTGATGGCAACGGAACCCGCGGTGTCGCTTGATAATTATCGTTTTTCCGGATAATATCCGGAAATAATCAACCGGCCGCAAAGCCCGGCGTCGAAATACATTTGATCGATTCTTTCAAACGGGCGCAACACTGGGCGCAACAGAACTGGGATCGTCGGCATTCATTTTCGCATTTTGCCCATGTCGTGAAACCTTGCACATTGCAGGACAAGAATGGTAAGCGTTGTCCTCCTGCGTCGAACATAACGTATCCCTATGATCAAAAGTTGGATAGGAAATAGATATATTGGCAATGAAGCAATTTTCGCCAGAGAAGTGTGACCGCAGATCGTTGTCGTATCGTGTTTGTGGCTCTGTGCGGTGAATGGTCGTGTGGCGCACGCCGTGATCCGACAGCCCGCCACGTCATGGAAAGTGAAACCCTTCAAGTTACAAGACGTGAGCCATGACGACGGCTTATGACCGCCACCCATTCAAGCCCAACAAGCGGTCCGAGGTAGTCTGAGGCACGAGCCGCCCACCCACGACAATAGCCAACAGCCACCTAGACTGTACTTAGGCTTCGGACCTTTATCACCTAGGTATCGCTAGCAGTATGGTATCTCACGAAAGTCTGCAGCGCCTAGTATGGTATCTCACGAAAGTCTGCAGCGCCTGTCGCTGCTATCCGCAACGATGGTCGTTGAAGCACTACGGCAGCATCATTGCGAACGGCATTGGGCTCGTCACCCAGCACAAGACTACCGAATTCTCAACTGCAAGATGGCGACAGCGTTCACCGATCCTACGTACGTCCCACGAAAGCGATGACTCGGAAGCGTGACGCGCTGA
>NW_008246078.1:900581-921444 GCF_000281045.1 Saprolegnia diclina VS20 | reverse complement strand
GATGGTCGTTGAAGCACTACGGCAGCATCATTGCGAACGGCATTGGGCTCGTCACCCAGCACAAGACTACCGAATTCTCAACTGCAAGATGGCGATCTGGCCTTGTCCATCGCCGACGATATGATGTTTGCGACTTGTGGCAACAAGCAATACTTTCACCACCAATGGCGGTCATGACGTTCTAGCAACCGTTGTTCTATCGAACTTCAAAAGAAACAAAGGCATATATTGCATTCGCGGCCCCAGGACGCATCAACGGCCCTCGTCTTTGGCCCGCGCAGCACCGTCTTGGGCCACTGGGTATTGCAAAGGTTCTGGTGCGTAGTCCTTTTCTAGCATGTTTGTTTCGACCAAAGGAATCGCTGCAGCATGCAAACGCTAGTTCTTTGCATTTAAATTGCGTGGCCTCAGACTAAGCGGTTTCGGTATCTGCTGTCGAAGGACCGTCCACAAACTTCTTTGGCGTTGAACCACCGACCATCCAATGACGACACGCCGTGAAGGGGTTCGCGTCAGCTACAACGCGGCCACCAATCTGCTCATGCACCCCGAGGACCGTGGCCGCGACACTGTCAAAGTTCGATTCACCTCGGTCTTGGAGCAGCCCAACCTCGTTGTCGATGGCGTCGACGACCTTCTTTCGATACCACTCTCGAGCGAACATACCGCGCAGCTTGCAGCGCTCTACGGCAGCCGCGTCCCCGCGAGTGCGATGGCCTTTCAAAACACAGCGTGGGATGCATTTGTCCAGTTGAAAATGTGCGGCATCGCCAACAACTTTCTGAGTACATCCAGAGCCTGTACGGCCCACGTTTCGCACCTCGTTCTCGATGTAACCGGTGCGAACGCAGCCTTGTACGAGCCCCACGACGTGCCCGAAGGTACCTATGGCCGGCTCATTGTGCAATTACATGCACATACGCGGGTGGCCAGCTTGCCTTGACAACAAGCAAGAAGAAGACCAAGCCGTGGCAAAGCTGTGAACTCAATGCTCTCTCCATGTGCGCAATGTACCTCTCGGTGCAAGTGTCGTCCGAGCCTATCACGGACGGGTGCCGCGTTGCGCTCATCTACCACCTCGTCTACGACGACCCGGCTCCCGGCTTTTCCATTGAGCAGCCAAGTCGAACTGCAGCTGCGGCGGTGTTGACGGCATTGGCCAGTATTCGGTACCAGGCGCAAAAATACGGCATCTTTCAGATTCCCAACGACGACGGCGACAATGACACGAGCCAGAAGCCACCTACGAGCTTTAAGCACATACGCGGATACGCGCTGGCATTCGTCAACGCCCTTGACGCGTCGGGCGAGTACGACTATGTGCTGGCCAGAGCAACCAAGAAACGGTGCGAGTACCTCGCCCGCCCGTCCAACGCAGCGATCCCACGTAGCGTCTTGCGAGGCCTCGATAAAACGTCCTGCCACTTCAAATCGTGGCTACCGGCCATCGTTTTTTGGCCCAAGCGACACCGGCTTCGGTTCCTCGGTGGCTTTTTACCTGCCCTCGCTTGCGTTCGCAGCGTCGATCAAGGCGTCGCGCACGAAGACCTATCCGTCCAGAGACGCGCTTCTGCTGGCACTCGTTGAAGCCGCAAGCGGCATTGATGACGACCCCGATGACGACGAAGACGAAGATGGCTTTATGTATGGGTTCCGCAATGACGACGTGCTGTCGACCACGCGGCTCAAGAAGACGCACGAACCAGAGCTACCTGCGGCGACAATGCTGCAGCTCCTTCTCGATGCCAACAGCGTCGACGTCATTGACGAATACCTCCGCCACAGCTGCCAGAACCACGACCATCCCAAGATGCACCACATTGGGCCCAAGCTCCATGCGTGCCTTACTACGTACGGTTGGTCTGCCCTTGGCTCTGCAGTACAAGCAATGCTGCAGCGCTGGGTCGCAACGTCGCCGCCCGAGATCCTGCATTTGCCGTTTGTGCTGCTCGCGAGTCTGGCCGGCGTGCTGGACGACCCGATCTGCGCGCCGCTCGACCATCCGCGCCTCCCCGAGGTCGTCCAAGCCGCGTACGTGGCCCTTCGCAGCGCGTGCGATGCAGCAAAAGCACTGGATGATCAGCGTAACTTCCGGGGCAGAAAAGGCGACCGCAGCTGGGACGCGGCGTTGTGCACCGTTCAATGCAGCCTTTTGATCGAGGCATACGTGCGCGACAGCACCCTCTCGTTGTGGTGGAAGTGCAACACCCGACTGCCGCCTATTCTCTTGTCGATGGTGTACGCGTACTGGGCGCCAAATGGTTTGATGGCCGCAATGACCGAGAAGCATGCGGTTTCGCTCTACCACGAGCACGTGCTGCTGCCCGCGATCGGGTTGGCAGTGATTACCAACTCGCGCGTGAGCATCGCGCCGTACGTACCCGCCAAGACTCGACGAATCGACTGGATCTTGTCTCGATCCAAGTCGATGACGGCGAACTTGGGCAATCTATTGTACCACGCGTCGCGTTGCAACGACCCCCGCGATGTGTACGGTGTGTATGGCTGGTACTTGGCCGCCTTTACTGAAGGTGGCGACGTCGATGATGAGGACGATCGATGCTGGTTGCTCTCCACCGTATGCAGCATCGCCAAGCGCATTCCGATCCTCAGCAGGAACCTCACCGAGGTGGCAACCTGTGTGGCCAAGGCCGTCGACTGCCTCACGCTGCGACCTGGGACCCTCGACTACTTGGTGCCAATGGCGTGCGACGACGCAGTACCTCTGGACGAGAAGCTGCGCCACGAATATTCGTGTCGGCGCTGTGTCGCGGACGCCCTTGGCTTCTTCAACGCTGCGAAAGCACTTGGTCGTTGTGGCCGAGGCCGACGTGCCCGAGTTTAAGGACTGGTGTATCCCGCTCGATGCAGCCACAAGCTGCAAATGCCGAGCGTGCACCGATTTGCACTCGTATTTACGGTCCACGACCCGGCGCAGGATGGAGCTTGGATCGATGAAGAAGAAGGATCCGTGCAAGCAGTGGACCTCGCTACTCGGCTCGCTGGAGCGCAGCGGCGTTATCGAGCGCATTGAACCCCGGCGTTATCGAGCGCATTGAACCCCGGCGTCTGGTGAAGATCCAAGGGCCGGGACAGATCGACGACGACAAGCGCTTGCGCATGTATATCCAGCGACGCGCCGCCAGTCAACACGCCGCCAACGAGCTTGCGCTGGTGACTGCCTATGTAGGCGCTACACACAGCGACGACCCCGCGGCCAAGCGGCGGTGCGTCGCGTAGTTTGCACGGACGTCAGACGTAGCCACATGTATCTATCGTGATGACGACCTTACGTATACCCAGACCCAATAGTGGGATTCAAGATGGCCATCAAACCTTGATGGAATGACGAACGGGTCCAATCCAGCGATCTCATTGGCTAAAACTCCGGCAAAATTCAAAAGCTCCATCAAGCTCCATCAACCATCAAAACTACGAAGTTCGCCTGAACTGGCTACTTTCATCACTCAGAAAGCCAAATGCTCCATCAACAAAAAGGCTGATGGAACGTTTGATGGAAAAACGGGTCAAACGGGTGTCAGAGTCGCATGCCATCTTATTAGCGATTAAATCTCCATAGTGAGCGGCGCAACCATACCGATTTCTTCTTGGGTAGCGCCTGCCTTCTTCAAGGCCTCCCGGGCTTGCGCCATCTTCTCAATGGCCGCAAACTTTGCGTGCAGCAGCTTGGCATCCCCGAGAGTCGTCTCCATCGCTAAACGCGCTTTCTCCATGGCTACGCGCTCAGTCTCCAGGTCGAGGCGTCTTTCCTCGGCGACTAAGCGCCCCTTCTCGATGGCGGAAGGATCGCCAGTCAAGCCGGAGAGCGTGGTCATGACGTCCTTGCTCTAAGACCCTACGTTTGCCTTGGCTGGGCGCGCGGCTGGTGGCGGTAAAGGGTAGACCCGGCATGCGAACACTAGCCGTTGTGCGCTCACACGCCGAAGCGAAGGAACAAGAGCGGAAAAGAGCGCCGCCAAGCTTTGCTCGACAGCATTTGCAACTAAGAACATGCTTATTATTGTGTGCGTGTGTATGTATCATCGGTCATCAAAGTGGGGTTCAAGCTGATCTTTTTTGATGGGAATGCACTCGGCGCCACCCTTTTTTTTCGGCACTTCTGATTGGACAAAAATCGGCGAATTGTTTTTCCATCAAGCCGTTCCATCAAGATTTGATGGACAACTTGAATCCCACTAATAGGACTGCACTTGAACCAATATACTTCAAACAAAAGATGGCCTTTTGGGCTCGTGCCACACACGCCACGCGCCTACTTGTGCGTTCACGTGACGTCGTCGCTGGTCGCTGCGACCATATCGGATGACAAGCGTTCGAAAAGCTCTGACGAGGCACGTCTGGCGCTGGCGACCTCGATCGAGAACACATTTGAATAGTTCCTGGGCAGTCAGGTACAAACAGAAAACGACTCGGAAGGACCGACAAGTGAGTAGCCCGAGCAGACCAAGTATGCGACCTTTGGAGACTATGGTCAAGTTCTCAGCGTCATCAAGAAAGGGCATCCACTCTGGTTTGTTCGTGCTCTCAGCAGCGTCGCCAAGCGCATCCCAAACTACGCCAACGGCAGAACCGAGTTGGCGTCATTGGTGGCCAAAGCGGCCACAGGCATTCAGGTTCCACCCGGCGAACTCGAAAACATGGTTCGGTCCTATGACACAATATGAACGCGATCCCACTTGACGTCGCGTTGCGCCACGAGCACTTGTGTCGGTGCTGCCTCGCCGACGCGCTCAGCTTCTTCGACACCGCCGCGCCTTACCACGTGGGCCTTTTCATCAACAGCTTTCATAGGGCCCTGAAGCGAAACGTCAGGAAGCGGGTCGTGTCGGTGATGCTACCACTCTTGAAGGACTTTGGTAATCGCTGGCTCCACCTTGCCGTTAGCGCGCGCGACTGCATCGCCGAGGTGCTCCGAAGCTACGAGGCGGCCGTGTTCGCCATCCATGTGCCCGCGTTCAAGGACTGGAGCATCCTCTGCGATGAGGGTTGCACTTGTGGCGCCTGCACCCAACTGCGCTCATTTTTGCGGTCGCCGACAGAGCGCACCATGCCGCCCGAGACTGAGACTCCGTGCGAGCAGTGGACCACGTTGCTCACGACACTCGACCGCAGCACCGTTGCACCGTTGTCCAGCGCACGCACGAGCGCCTGACCAAAGTCAAAGCGCCGGAACATGTTGAAAGAGACGGACATTTGCGCGCGTACATACAACTACGCGAGAATCGCCAACGCGCGTCAGAGCATCTCGCGCAAATGGTGGATTTCATCGAAAGCTCAAAGGCCGACAGCCAAGCAGCCAAGCGGCAGCGCGTGGCTTAGTCGATACCGACAAAGAGTTCATGCTTGAATAAACATACATAACGATAGAACCACCATAAACCAAAGATATTAGTCTATATATTACCCTTAGATGATTCTTGCACACTAAAATGAGCAAACGCGTGTCCTAAAATGAGTGAATGCTTTCGAGATTGCATGTGGATTTCTGTGTGTCGCGACAGCGTGCCACGTCATGAAATGTGAAACGCTTCAAGTTTCAAAACAAGATCCAACGACGGTTCCTGCTGACCAACCGAATGCGAAAACCGATCCCAACTCAGCTTACGACCACCAACCAATCCGCGACAGCCACCCGTTGAATGGAATGAGCAAACTGCAGACAACGACGACGAAAGGCGTCCGTGATCGCGAGTATGCGTTGGTGCTCCAGCATCTTGGCATCATTCCATCATCTCTTGGCTGCGCGCCCAAGCGCATAGCCCCCGTGCCCAAATGTCGAAGCGGCAGTCGAGCAGCTGCGAGCGATTGCCGCAGCGCCTCATCAGTATCATAGCCGCGTCGGGTTCTCCACGCTGCAAACGCACAAGGATTTCTCAACGCAGCAAGGTAGCGATCTGGCACTCGTTCAAGCGCTTGAAGCCACAGCGTCCTATGACGTGGTCCTTGCCGCTTGTGACGCCACCGGTCACATCGTCTCGGTTGTTGTCAAGAACGGCCACGATATTCCTGCGACCGCTCTCTCGAGCCTCAATGGAGTCCATGTCGCGTACTGCATTCGCGGCCCCGTGACGTCGACAACTGCGCTGGTCTTTTGGCCGAAACAGCACCGTCTCCGGCAACTGGGTATTGCGAAAGCTCTGGCGTACGTCCAAGAGGTTGTTCATGGAACTGCGAGTGTGACGATTCTCGGGTATCCCTCGACCAAGGACGTGGTGACAGCGCTCATCGAGATGGTCGTGCACAACTCGGACGTAGGCCGAGTGCGCTGTCGCCAAGCCAGCTACGTGGGGGGCAATGGCTGGTGCATTTCCTTCTCGAAATCGTGGTTTGAGCGAACGAATGAGCCTGCGCCGCTCGGCGCCAGTATCCTGCAGCTCCTCCTCGATGTCGACGACGTCGAACTGGTCTCCGAGTACCTTTCCAAAAGCTGCGAGAACGAGTCGCATCCGAAACTCTACCTTTTGGGTCCCAAGCTCCATGCATGCTTTGTCCGGTACTAGTACGGCTACGCACAGCTAGCGCCCGCCTTCCACGCCCTCTTGAAGCGCTGGGGAAGAACGTCATATGCCGACGCTGTCCATCTGCCGTTTGTGCTGCTTGCGAGCTTGGCCGGTGTCTCGGACGACCCGATCTGCTCCCCATTGCCAGGCTCGAACGCGCTCATCCAGGAAGCCTACATTGCACTTCATGGGTCCTGCAACGTCGCCACGATCCTGACGGTACCCGATGGCGAAGCACACAACGACAACCAAGCGACTGACGCTGCGCTGCAGCTCCTCAAAAGCTGCCTCCTGCTCGAAGCGTCCTTCGGAGAGAACGCTTGCGTGCCACCGCGCATCCTCTCGCACGTGCCAGGTTTGACATCATTTGTCTATTTCCCGATCATGTACGTGCTCCAACCCGCGATTGCATACGCCGTGCAGCACAACCCACACGTAAAGCTTGGGGCGTTCAGCGTCAGTGCAGTCGCGGCGCGCATGGAGGGCAGTTTTGATCAAGATATGTCTCCGCTGGCAATGGCTGGTTCATTTTTGCTGCGGTTGCTGGACGACAAATGTGGCTGGACGCTGCAAAGAGCCATCAACGACATGCTTGAGGATACGGACGGTGACTGTGACTCGGAGGCCATTATCTGTGGCATTTGCGCGCTTTCCAAGTTCATTGAGATCCCGATCGAAGTAGTGACGGATCTTGCGCGCCACGTTGCCCGCGCCACGATCTGTCTCACGTCACACAGAAACCGTCTGGATACTGTCCTTCCATACTATTGCGATAGTCTTTTGCCACTTACGCATTCTGAACGAACGCGCCAAACCCAGCGATTTGTCATCGCCGACGCCTTGAACTTCTTCCATCGTGCCGCGCCACACCATATTGGCATGCTGCTTGCAAAACTCGAGAGTCAGCTCGGCGGTGACGACGACGACCCTTTCTACTCGGTCGCCGACGTCGCAACGGTGTTTTTACAGCTTCTTGAGACCTTTCAAGAACGCTGGCCAGGCCTCGACATTGGAGTCTGCATTTGCATCGCCCAAGCGCTCCACGCAGCACTTCAAGGCACAAAGGAGCCGGATCCAGAGATCCTCGCTGCATTGAGTCGCCTCACGGCCGACCATGAGGTGCCAACCAAACGTCAGCGTACGGCGTGAAGTACTCGAGCTACAGTACACTGTTGTTGGACTCGACAACATTATGTTCCACCAAATATACATTGTCTTTTCATTGCATTTTGGCACTACTGCCGATATTGAGCCTTGGAATGCGGCTGATGACGAGAGCACAGGTTTGCAGGAAACGATGCATCTGGTCGTTGCTCGTTCCGCCACGTCATGGAATCGAGGCCTATCAGCGCGCCACGTCAAACTGCAACACGAAACGCTCAAAGCAAACACTCCTGCCCGACCATTTCATGAAAATATTTTGGTGATAAATCACGAAAAGTGGTTTATCGAGTTTCAGTGGCACGAGGCTTTACTGTACACGAAATAAAAAATACCTAAAGTCATTACGGTACCGGTAACAAACCGTCTGACCTATGAATCGCACGAGTCAACATCTCGCAACCGTCCCGCCTTTCGAGAAGCGCCTCACGACCCGAGATGACCTCATGGACCTCACCTCCCTGGCGCCGGACGAGGAGTTTTGGACCGTGCTGGCTGAGGCGATCGTTGACGCTTGTACCGGCGCCCCACGCACGACGCTGTCAAATACTTGCGTGCACGTCGGCGGCAATCTTCCTGCATGTAGCTCCCAGCCAGTGCTGCTTGGGCCAAAAGACGAGTGGCGTTGTCGAATAGACATAAAGGCTGTTTTCGCGTTGGCTCCTATGAGGCTCGAGGGAATTCTTGCTGAAATGTCACGACCGTCCTTGACAGCAAAAGCGTTGATGCAGCTGGCGTCGTCACAAGTCGCAAGCACCATACCAGTGGCATATAGGGCTTGGACAAGGGCCAGATCGTCATCTTGCAGCAAGGAGAAATTGGTAATCTTGTGCTGCGTGGAAAACCCGACGCGGCTGTTGTACTGACGGCGCGCAGCCGCGATGGCTCGCAGCATCTCGACCGCTAGTGTTGGCGGCCAACGTGGCTCTGTCGCGCGGTATCGTAGCCTCGTCAAGATGCTCCAGCATCGTAGCGTACTCGCGATCGAGTTGGAACCTTTGGTCGATGTTGTTGTCTGATCGCTAATGTCAACATGAAGAATTGTTGGTATTTGCGGTTTTCTGCCCTTGCGCCAGTTCCAACTCCAAGCGTTTCACTTTGCATGACGTGGCGGGCTCTCCGAGCACGCTAGTGCCAGAAGCACATTCACAGGCATTTCTTGCACAGCGACCTCCATCTCGTATAAAGATACAAGATGTCTTTGTCGCAAGAAACGAATTCTACAAGAGCCATGAATACATCGTGCACTCGGTCTAAGTGGTCGCTCGATGCAACAGCTTTGGATCAACCAAGCAAAGATGACGTGACGTGACATGTAAAATGCAATGCAATAAATTCTTAGGGGATGCCGTCTGATGGAATCAGCGTTCGTGGTCTTGATCACACGCGTTCGTTTCATCGACTAGGCGACGCACAGGCGCTTGGTCTCGTGCTGTCCGTCCTTGGCGCTTCCGATGACTGCGACCACCATGGCAAGGAGCTCCGACACGCGTTGGCGGTCCTCGCGTTGCTGTATGCAGATGCGCAACAAGTAGGCATCTTTAACGTGTTCCGGTCCTGTGACCTTGGCGATGCCATACTCCTTGCGCCGGACACGGTTGGTACCCTCGAGTTGCGCAAGCGTAGTTGTCCAGTGTTCGCACGGCGTGGTATTCTCTTGATCCATCTCGAGCTTGCGCTGTGTTTGCGAGCGCAAAAACGCGTGCATTTTTGTACAGGCGTGACATGCGCAGTTGGTCGTCCCATTGATCTCGATGCTCCAGTCTTTGAACTTACGTACGACAAGAGCCGCCGTATCGGCCAAGTGCACTCGCAGGGCCTCCGCAATGTCGTTCCGGACGCTCAGTGCAAGGATAGGCCAGCGAGAGCCAAAGTCTTGCAGCAGCGGTACTATCACGCTTGCTGCCCGCAGCGGCGCGACGTGGCTGCCTCGAAGGTACTTTTGGAGCTTGTTGATGAGGAGCCCGACGTGGAAGGGTGCGACATCATTGAAGAAGCCAAGGGCGTCCGAGATGCTGCACCGACACGTGTACTCGTGGCGCAACTCATCATCGAGAGGCACCGCATCGCCACCGTACGATCGAACCACGTTGTCGAGTTCGCCCGGCGCAAGCGTGACGCTTCGCATGGCTTTCGCCGCCAACTTGGCGAGATCGGTGACGTGCTTGCTGCGCATCGTGAGGCGCTTACTGACGTTGCAGATCGCGCGGACGAGCCAAAGCATGTGGTCGTTCTCGTGAAAACCGAGTTCGATAAAGAAATCATAAAACGTCTCGAGCTTGTCCTTGCGCGCCGTCGCAAAGTAAAAGAGACTGCCCGTGGCTGCCGCGATCGACAGCGAGGCGTCACTCGAGCCGTCGCTCTCGGGGTGGTCAAACGGTTTGAGGACATAGGGCGCATAGTCGACACGTGGGTTCAGCTCCATGGCCAACCCGATCGCGGGGAGGAGTGCATGGTTTTGAAAGTTCTTGGAGCGAGCGTCGCCTGTCATCGCTGCCATGATACCAACCGGTGCCCAGTAGCTATGGACCATCGAGATTAGGACCGGCGGAAGAGACTTGTCCAGCGCCCAGGACGACGATACCACAACTGCGTCGCGAAGCAACGCTTCAATCAAGAGACTGCACTTGACCATGTGCAGCGCCGCATCCATCGCGATCGGCTTGCAGCGCCGCCCTCTTGACAAAACGTCAAAATCCAATGCTTTTGCTGCATCGCATGCACTGCGAAGGGCCACGTACGCGGCTTGGATGACCTCGGGGAGGCGCGGATGGTCGAGCGGCGCGCAGATCGGGTCGTCCAGCACGCCGGCCAGACTCGCGAGCAGCACAAACGGCAAATGCAGGATCTCGGGCGGCGACGTTGCGACCCAGCGCTGCACCATTGCTTGTACTGCAGAGCCAAGGGCAGACCAACCGTACGTAGTAAGGCACGCATGGAGCTTGGGTCCAATGTGGTGCATCTTGGGATGATCGTGGTTTTGGCAGCTGTGGCGGAGGTATTCATCGATGAGGTCGATGTTGTTGACGTCGAGAAGAAATTGCAGCATCGTCGCTCCTGGTAGCTCAGGCTCGTGCGTCTTCTTGAGCCATGTGTCGGAGAGCGTATCGTCGTGTTCGCTGTCATTGTTAAAGAAGAAATCGTGTTCGGAGAAGGTTGCTGAACGATGCCTTTCGCTGTCATTGTCGCTGTCGTTGTCGGAGCCATAGAGGAAATCCCCACGTCGTCTTGGCCCTTGTCGTCAATGCCGCTGGCGACTTCAATGAGCGCGAGGATGAGCGCGTCGTTGGACGGATACCCGAGGTCTTCGTCGGCGCCACCTTGGACGACGCTGCGGGCGTAAGCGAGGGCGGGTTGAAAGCCACCGAGAAATCGAAGCCGGTGGCGCTTGGCCCAAAAGAGAAGAGTGCATGACGATCCCCCGAAGTCGCGCGTCGTCTCGTCGAGGCCTTGCAGCACCTTGGGCGGTATCAGAGCGTTTGGGGGGCGAACAATGAACTTGGGGGGCTTCTCAGTGTAAGTAGCCAGCACGTAGTCGTACTCGCCCGACGTATCGAGGGCGTTGACAAGCGCCAAAGCACGTCCGCGCAAATCTGCAAAGCTTAGCGGTTTCTTCTTTGATTAATGGTCCTTGCGGTCCGTGTGGTAGTAGAAGGCCTTGTGGGGGACATACCGCGCACTGGCCATCGCTGTCAACTGTGCTGCGGCCGTTGCTTGATTTAGTGGCTCGAGACGGCTGCTGGTGACAGAGGTGTCGTGCGCAGGAAGCTCGAGCGCATTCATCACCGAGTAGTAGGCGATGTTGGCGTAGCGGTTGCCCACCGCCGTGACGCCGCCCATCTTCATTGTGTTTATTCGGCTCGCTGAAGAATCTGAAATGCTTGTGGTTCGTATCGTTTGTCCGAATACAGGTATCCCTAGCACTTGAAACGGTCGTTTGGACTATGTCGTCGGAGGCAATTCCGGTGTACGAGTGTATCTAGATAGCACTTGCCATCTCGACGCATCCTCTTGTCGACGGTGTACGTGCACTGGTGGCCAGCAAATCTTTTGGTTACGACGCACTTCTCAGGCTACCATACCTAGTAACTACTTCTTGCGATTTTTGCACTGCTCATCGTGCGTCCACGAGCCAGAGCTGCTCGATCCTCTCTGGCTTCGTTTTACAGTGTATCACAGCATCGCGACGCCGGTATCTTGTGTTATAGCGGAGCGCATGTGCTGTCTCTGTCCAGTTGGACTCGGTCGCTCAACGGAGGACCAAGGCCGACGATATTATCTGGTGTTGAAAGGGTCAGTCCAATACAGTGGACGACTCACTTCAACCAAGTGTTGTTATTATCGACTTCTTAATGACGAGATTGCACTAGTTTGGCATCAGATCGGAACAGCGAGGGTCGCCATCTGACGTGGAAGATTGAAGCTCGAGCTCCGCGTGGCAGGGTATACGGGTCGTGTAGTAGTATTGAGCAGGCCTTGTTGAGACTCTTTCCTGATACCCGACTGCGTTCGCTGCATAGCAAAATTCGAAAGCCCATACTGGTACAAACATTGCTTATTCACACTTGAGTGGCAAGAACGCGAAAATGTCAGACACCTTTCATCGTCGCTCGTTATGCCACGTCATGGTATTCCGGGCGCTTGGCTTGCCACGTCATCGTATTATGAAACGCTCAATGGCTGCGCACATTTATGAACCAAGAACCATAGCTCAAGCCGGCCACAACCATAGATGTAGATTTGGCGATGTCGTAATAATCTCTTAGTATAAAATGAGGTCCTGATCGCATCGCTGCAGGTAAAAGCGCCATCAACTCGTGAAAACAATGTATACTATTGTCGATATACCACGGAAAGTTCCCGAAACGCCATATCGCAAACCAAGTTTTGTCGAGGATATACACAAGGAATTAAAGACGGGATACCCACGCTTTGCAGCGTGTGCGGGCACTTGGCCAGCACCTTCACGCGGATCGATCTGCGAGGCGGCTCAGCGCTGCGAGGACCGCCGAATCGGCCCTTGCCCTACCCTGAAGCGCCGTGTGCAGTGACTTGGCCATGCCAGCTCGAACGCCGACATCCAAGTTTGGCCAGCGCACATGAAAGGTCTCGAGCAGCGGCAACATTACTGCCACCACGTCGGCGGGAAACTTGATGTTTTCTTCATAGTCGTCGTCGCCGTCAAGCTGACCCCGCAGTTTCTCAAACAGCATGCCGACATGGTGCGGCGCCGCGCGGTTGAAGAAGGACAAGGCGTCCGCGATGATATAGCGCCAAGCGAGGTGTATTCTTGCGGATCGCGTCGCGGGCACGGGGCCATCGCAGTAGTACGGAAGAATCCCGTCCAAATCACGCTGCGCGACAAAGCATTTGGTAGCGCGGGCGACGTGGTCCGAGAGGTACGTCACTTGCTCGATCGGGATCGCAATGAACTTGGAGAGCACGCAGATGCCGCAAATCAAGGGCATATTCGTACACATGCCGTCCGTATCTCCAAGCATATCAAGAATATCGCTGAGAAGCGTTGCGCCGCGCGGGCTCTCCAAGAGACGTAGTAAGAACGAACCGGCCATCGCTAATGGTGACATGCTATGGTCGAAATCACCGCGCACGCGCTTGGCCACGGCGTGGACGCTGAACGCACCGAGTGCCACGTGGGGGTTGTGGTGCGCAGCAAATGCCACCGCGGGTGCGAGTACGTACATGCACGGAAAGTCGGTCCAAGACTCGAGGTCTGGTAGATGCGAGAGGATGCTAGATGGAAGCGACTCGGCGTTTCCAAAATACGCTTCGAGCAAGAGGCAGCTCTTGAGGAGCTGCAAGGCGGCGTCGGTCGCTTGGTGGTCGACGTCCCCGTCCTCACAGGGCACATTCATGATCTCTTCGACGTTGCACGATGCGCGAAGCACAGTGTAAGCCGCTTGTAGGTGCTGGCGCGCGTCCGAGTCTGTCATCGAGAGGCAGATCGGGTCGTCCGAGACACCGGCCAAGCTCGCAAGCAGCACAAACGGCAGATGGACAGCGTCGGCATATGACATTCTTCCCCAGCGCTTCAAGAGGGCGTGGAAGGCGGGCGCTAGCTGCGCGTAGCCGTACCGGACAATGCATGCATGGAGCTTGGGACCGAAAAGGTAGAGTTTCGGATGCGACTCGTTCTCACAGCTTTTGAAAAGGTACCATTTGAGCAACTTGACATCATCGAAATCGAGGAGCAGCTGCAGCATACTGGCACCCAGCGGCGCAGGCTCGTGCGTTCGCTGAAACCAGGAAGTCGTGAAGCAAGGCGAAAGTACGCGTCCATCACGTAGCCTTCTTGGCGAAAGCGTTCTCGGCCCACATCCGAGTCGCGCCCGGCCATCTCGATGAGTGCCGCCACCATATCTTTGGTCGAGGAATACCCAAGTAGCGTCGCATCTGCAGTCCCGTCAACGGCGTCTTCAACGTGAGCCAGAGCCATTGCAAGCTGCAGTTGCCGGAGTCGGTGTTGCTTGGGCCAAAAGATGAGTGCAGTTGTCAACTAACGTCGATTCGGTGCGCGGGAGCTCTGAGGCTGGACCGTTCGGCGCATGGTCGAGAGGTCGTATCGACGCCAAGATGCTGAAGCACCAAAGCGTACTTGCGGTCAAGGACGCCTGCGGTCGCCGTTGTGTGCAGTTTGCTAATTTCAATGGTTTGTGTGGTCTCAAAACGTTGGATCTTAATCCGGATGTTGAGCGTTTCGCATGTCATGACGTGGCAGGCTCCCAGGTCACAGCCATCGACTTCACGCAAATCATCCACACACACGTTCATGAGCAGGTCATATCTGTGTTTAATCCTATTAACGCATTCACATGACGCGAGGTAGGAGTATAAAGTACTTATGCCAAACATCGTCGAGCACCATTGGTCGATAAGGCGGCACGTAGGAAATGAACACTGCACGAAAGTGAGATCCTTGGCGACTACATTGTGCGCAATCGTTTGGCTGGCAGTCTCGGGGTGGATGCATTTGCCAATCAATGCGACTAGGACATCGGAAGCGGCCGTCTTTGCGCCCTGAAGCGCAGTGCTTGGGCCAATCAGCCCCGAACGCCCACGTCCAATGTTTGGCCAGCGCTCTTTAAAGGTCTGCCAAAGCGGCAAAACACGGTGGCGACGTCAGCGACCGAGTCAGATCGATCATCGTCGTCGCCTTCGAGCTGACTCTGGCGTTTTTCAAGCAACACACCAACATGGTGCAGCGCGGTTGACGAAGGACCAGGTGTCCGCGATGACATACCGCTGAGTTTTACTTCCGCGTCTTTTGATGGCATCGGACCATCACAGTAGTACGAAGCGACCGCGTCCTGCCGTTCTGTGTCAAGCAGATCGTGACGCGGGCGACGGGGAGCGTCGCGAGCTCAACGGGAATGTCGAAGCACTTGAAAAGCACGCATCGCCGAGATGGCAAGGCCGACCACTCGCCAAAGTCTTGGGATGTCTTGACGCTTCGTGAATCTACCTTTGGTTGGCATCAGCTCAGCGTCGTTTCGTATAGAGCAGAGCAACCACGGGTATATACCCTTGGAGTAGCGTAGGAACCTGCAGAGGACTGCACTCTCCAACATAAGCTTTGGCGACAGCGTTCACCGATCCTACGTACGTCCCACGAAAGCGATGACTCGGAAGCGTGACGCGCTGAGCGATGGCTCGTCGACAGCCAAATCCAAACGGACACACCGTCGCCACTGAGGTCCGTGCATCGAACTGCGCAAGCAGCACCTCTTGTACTGGCTACCAACACGCCATTTTGTGCGCTTGTGTCACATCCAACGCCAAGAAATGCCACTGCAAGTTGCGTGTTTTTCGAAGCGATGGTCCCGTGACACCTACGCCAGCACCTTTTCTCGCTTCATGACGCGGTCGTCGAACTTGACGAGGAAGACCGTCTTGTCCGGCTGCCCGTTCCCAACCTCGACGGTATGCGCTTCGACTTGCGAGTACTAGGCATGACGTCAGGAGCCATACGAAGAGGCGCTTGATCGTACAAAGCCCGCCGAGTCGAGGATGCCACGGATGACACCAGCAATGTACGCTGCGCAGTTGAGCTGGCCCATGTCGACTGGCACCGAGATGAACTTGTTGGTGAGCGGGTCGAGCTCGTGGATCATGTCTACGTCCCGTCGCGCATGAGCCTCGTCGTAGCATGTTCGCGGTGCTACATTCGTTTTCGTTTTCAGTACTGCGCTCGAGCGCGTCCGCTGCCTTCCCAAAGAGCGTCTTCCAGCAGACCGAAACGACAAACTGGAGCATGTTGAGGAGCCGCGTCTCGCGCCGCAGCTTGTCCCTAGCCACATGGGTCGTCGTCCATGCGCTTGCCGCGTCGTCGTACGCACCGCGCAATGTTGCCGTTCATATCGCGGTAGCTCAGAAGTTCGAGCACACGGACGCCGACGCCGTAGCCGGCCGAGTCGAGGAGGCGCTCGAGGTCCGAGATGTTTTCGACGCGCCGCTGGTAGTACTGGACCATCTCGCAAAAGAGGAACGAGAAGGCCGACTCGGACACTTCGGCCTTGCCGCGCCCGAGCGGCCGGTCGAGGTGGCTCTTCTTGCCGCGGGCAGCGGTCGCCGCCGGCTGCAGCATGAGGTTGCTCCCGCTGCTGCGCCCGTAGGCGCTGGCCGGGTTAAGGGACATGGCCGAGAAGGCCGCGTTGATCGTCGTGTTCGCCCCTTCATACATCATCCCGTCGACCTCGAACCTCGGACAAAGCGTATTTTCGGATTTTCGGATTTTTGATTTTCGGATTTTCGGATTTTTGAGCTCTATGTATTTTATTTTTCACATTTTTAATTTAATTGTGGGATCCTGGGCAAGTTGCCTGGCCTGTATTTGGGACGCCCGCTTCCATACTACTCGTAGCTGGACGACGATCGCGATGCGAGAATGCGAACGAGTAGAAGATAGTAGAATGGCATTAGGGTAGTCGTCGTATGTACTAGGCCTTTCGGCAGTCTGTGCAGTACCATGCGCCGGCGGGCTGCTCGGTCAAGCCGACGCAGTCAAAGTGGAACCACTCGTACTTGCAGTCTTCGTTGTCGCACCCGATCATTTGGCCGTACGAGACGCGCCGGCAGTGGCAGTAGAGCGGCTCGTTCGGGTCGATCGGAAGGTCCTCGAGCGCAATGTGCCCCGTGCCTACAACCGCACTCGCCTCGGGAATCGCTTCCAGCTGCGCCTCGGCAGCGTTGCGCTTCCGGTTCGAGCCCGCGCTCTTCTTGACCGTGGCCACAGGCACGGCGGCCTTCTTGTTGGTGGTCGCGGTCGCGGCTTGCGGCACGGCCGGTGCGACGGCCGCGACCGGTTTCTTGATGACAATCTTCTCGTCTTCGTACTCGCCGTTGGCCTGCAAAAGCGCCGTGTAGTTGGCGAGGTCGTTGTCGAGCCGGCGAATGTGGTGGTCAATCAGGTCGTAGCTCTGCGACGCAATCGCCACCTTCTCGTCCATCTTTTGGATGACCAAGTGGCGCTTCGCCTTCAAGGACGCGAGGAGCGGATTCGGTGGCGGGCTTGCTTCATCGGGCGGCGCGCTCGGGTCGTCCTTTGGCACTTCTTGCTCGACCAACGCGCGGAGCTCTTCCTCGGTGGGCTCGGGCAGCGACGTGTCGCTGCAGCGGACGCGGACGCGCTCGCGGGCGTCGCGCAGGTACTCGGACTGGGACTCGCGTAGCTCTTCCATGATCCCGCGCGTCGCCTTGTCGAGCTCGCGCATGAGCTCAAAGTTGCGCTTGACCTCGGACGGCAGCATGTAGATGCTCTCGAGGTAGTCCTCGAGGTACGTGCCCATCGTCGTCGTGCTTGCGGCTCCACCGGTCGAATTTTATTCCTACACCCACTCTCACGACGCATACAATATATTTCACGCATTTCCATACAAATATCTCGATAGCATTCAATTTAGCATTAAAACGTGCCGCTTCCACGATTTAAAATATAAAACGCATCGCGTTTTATTAGGATTTTCAACGGCGCCAAACTGCGCCAAACTGTACCAATCCCGCCGACAACAATGACCACAGTTATCCCTAGTCGCATTCGACTAAACGTAAAAATTCTCAGTCGACTACGTTCATTCGTACATCGCCGGCCCATGCGCAGAGCTTCCTGCAGAGCTAACGGGGTGCAAACAAACTTGATCTCACTCTTTCAATGTACAACTTGACACTCTATGTATCTGCGACTAGGCGACAAAGGTCGTCGCGGCGCCAAAGCCCATGACGTGCTTGTAGTGGGCTTTCTCAAGCCGCGTTGGCTGGTCCATGTGCCAATTGCCCGAGCTCGTGCGTCGATGGAACGAGCGTTTTGGCTCGACGTAGCCTTCAAAAATGACTAGACAGACAATTATGTACACAATCCCAACAGTTATAAACGGTGGGCGAACGTACGCTTGAGGTCGCACGAGCCGACAAAGTCGGGAAAGATCGTGCTCGGGTCCACGCCGTGCGGCCCAAACTGGACTGCGAGGGCTTGGTCGAGGTTGGCCTTCTGGGCCCAAGCCGGCAGCGGCTTGTTGAGCGCCGCATAGTCCTCCGTGTCCATGTCGCTCTCGTCGCTACCGCACACTCCATGGTCCCATATGTCTTTGCATATCACCAACCTTTCTTCGGGCTCGGACATGGTGTACGAGGCGGGAGGCTCAACCTCGAGAACGCTCTTGGCCGCAGTGATCTTTTGGCGCTTTGTTGGTAGCCCGCTGATGGTCTACGCCCACGAGCCGTTAGCAACTCGACCGATTACAGTAAGACAGAACCGGTTTGATGGCCTTGCGCGACGAGGTTCCTTTGGCCGACATTTTGGTCTTGACGGGGCATTTTGGTAGCGTCGCCGGCTCCTTGAGTCTCTTGAGCGTCGCATGCTGGACACTGGGCACCGCGGGCTTGCCGGTACTCCGCGGTTTCTATAGATACGTCACCACCAAGTCCTCGACGGGATCCATGACGCTCACCTTGTGCGTGGGGCGGGCTCGGTCCGGCACCTTCTTGGCTTCTTGTGCATACATGTCGTGTAGCCGCAGTTTGCGCGCCGCGTCAAAGTCGCGTTGCTTCTTCTCTGTCGCTTCACGGGCCTAGTACACGCCGTGCCTTCGGTATGTGGTTGGCGGCAGCCGAACCTTCTCTCTCTCTTCCCGCTCTTGCATCTTCTTGGCCTCTTGCGCCGCGTGCATGCATTGCAAGCGCCGCTTCCGCGCCGCGTCAAGGTCTCGCTGCTTCTTCTCTGCCGCCTCGTCACGGACCTATTTGACCATGGTGCTCTCAGCACCAAGAAGGTACGCGACACGAGCGACACCTTGTCCGGCTCGTCGCGCGGCTTTTTGCGGACGCTGTCGTCGTGCTTGCGGTGAATGGCGTACTTTTGGTGCAGCGCTTCGCGCCGAAGCTCCTTCTCGAGCATCTTCTTCTCATCCGCCAACCGACTCCGCTCGGCTTCCAACAGCGACGGAATCATCGTCGCCCCGCACGTCGAGGACGTACGCTTGCGCGCACCAAAGGATGTCAGTCCAGAGACGAGGTTGGGCGGGCGCTTGCTCAGCGCACTTGGCGGCGCAGCGACCGACGACGTCCGCGATCCTGGGTGCAACTGTCGACTCGAGCTCGCAGCCGACACTTGGTCGTGCTCCACCAGCGGTGGCTCTTGAAAGAGTGGCTCGACCGCCTTGGAAAGGCTACGCTCCTTGGCGACGCGCTGTTTGGCGAGCGCCCGCGCCGTCTCGCGCAGCCGTTTGGACTCGCGCTCAATGACGTCGCGCAGCTCGGGGGACGAGAGGCGCCCCTCGGGTATCCCGGGTGCGTCAAAGGGCGACGCCACAGGACTTAGCCGCGCGGTCGAGAGGTCCAACACCGACAGGGGCGGCACCAAAGAGCTTCGTCGGGGCGCCATCGAGAGCCGCTCCAGTTCAATGTACGTCGGTGGCGGCGTCTTGCGCACCGAGGTACCTAGCACGTGGCGCTGCATGGCCGACTTGATCGTCGCAAAGCCCTTGGCCAAAAAGGACGTGCTGTGCTCGTCGTCGTCCGACGATTGACTGCTGCTGTCCGAGGACATCAAGTCGGGCCGGCCACCGACGGCGGCCGTCTCTGCCGGCGACTTTGTTGATTTGAGAATGTCACCTGCTGAAGGTGCGGCGTCGGTATCGCCACGCAGACTCTCGGGCTCGTTGCTGGCACGTTCAGACTCTGTCGGTACCAGCGCCGTGTCGACCGTTGTCGTGGTGGCGTTGTCCGGCGCGGTTGGAGCGACTTGGACCAGAGTTGCATGCAGTGGGGCCGTCGGAGATGCAGCATGACTCAGCGGGACGATCGGGGAGCGGCTGGACTTCATACGAGAAGACAAGCCTTTCGAGTCGCTGAGAGAGGCTGGTACAGGTGGAGGCGTTTTGAGCAAAATAGCGATCTCGTGGGTGGGTGTCTCGGCCGGCGGGTCGATGGGGGGATAGGAAGCGGCGCCGTCGACGTTCGAGTGCATCGGACTTGCCATGGACGCTGAGCTTGAAGGTTCGTTCGAGATAGCGCTCGGTTGCGTGCTCGGGTCGGGCGACGCCTCCTCGTCGAACGCGTCGGCAAGGGATCGCGCCGGATTGCGCGCAGCTGGCTTGGACGACTTGGCCGTCGGGACCGGCGATCCGATTTCTCCCCAAGGAGACGCCGCTGGGCTGTCGTCGTCGATTGCGCTGATAGAGCAGTTTCCATCGATCGAGGCTGGACCGTCGTCGTCGTCCAGCGCCATCTCTTCCTGCCGCATGGCCTCGGCAAGGCGCAGCACTAGGACAGCTTTGAGACCGTAGCACACAAGACCACGCGTCTGGAGCTTCTTTTTCAGGTCGACGACACGCAGCTTCATGAGCTCTTCTTCCTTGGTATCGGTTGGGGTACTCGGGGCTGCCCCGTCCTGATCTCATCAGTAGCATCATGACATGGCGAGCCGCAGGGATCGTACCGCCATCGCGCGGCCTCTCTTCTTTCCTCGTCGAGGCTTCTTCGTGGGACGCTCGCTTGTCTCGCTCGCCGAGCCCGGGTCGAGGTCGCTCAGGTTCAAGCGCGGCCGGGTCCGCTTCATCGGCGCTCGACGCAGCTCCTGCGCGGCCTCCATGCAGTACGCAGCCAGCCACGTCGAGCTTGCAGCCATGCTTCCGTCGACGTTGTCGCATGCTCGGGCGAGTCCATCC
>NW_008246078.1:883918-900225 GCF_000281045.1 Saprolegnia diclina VS20 | reverse complement strand
TGCTACACTACGTCTGCTGCTCTCCCTTTGCAGCCCCTCGCTTTGCAGCCCCTCGCTTTGCGCTGACGCTTGTCGGATGATATGAAATCCCGTGTCCATGGCCACTCGACGGTTGCGACTTATGTCGCGTCAAATGGGCGACGACTACTAGTACCCCATGCTAGTACCCAGTACCCGGCCGTGCCTTCTCACATCGCTGACTAGAGTACTACTAGAATTCGTGGGCTCGAACTCGACCATTGATTCTGCAATCAGATGTCACGGGCCGACAACAGGTGCCGGGTCGTGTAGTTACCTTGCACAAACCGGGATCGGTTGCGCGCAAACCGGAGCGGCTGCTACGTAGTACGCGCGAACAATCCGCAGCTATTACCTGGCAGCCTGCGCTTGTTGACGTAGTCAACACGGTGTACATCGCGCACGCCAACTCGAGCTCATTTTCTGGTCATGCATGCGATTCAAAGACACGGTCAACCTCAAACTTCGATCGGGCAGCTTCGAGTGGGATGCAAGGCGCTCGCTTCGCCACGCGATCGCACTTCGAAGCATCGCGTTTCCAGCAAGGGTAATGGCGCGGAAGCCCAAGGTGCGACGCAAGTTCCATCTCGACCGGCTACGCGAGCAGGTCTATGCGCTCGAGGCCGAGCTCCGGCGCATCAAGCGCGCGCACATCATGATCCTCTCGTGGGAAGACGTGGCTGGCGCGATGGCGGACGACACGCTCGCGCAGGTGCGCACGAACCGCAGCCTCAAGAAAGAGTGCGCGTACCATGCACGCCTCGCTCGCTTTCTGCGTGAGTGGATGCTCACGATGGTCCCGCCAAAGGTAGCAACGCTCGACTTGACTTGTCTCGATGAGCACGCGATGTAGTCGCTCTCGTCGCAAAGCTCGTGGCGCGATGCCTGCCTCATTGAAGGCGACGCGTCCTCTCGCCAAGTGGCCTACGAATGGGTCCTCCAGCAGCTTCATGGCAGCACGGACAGCGCCATGGCGCGCGTCTGCGAGCGCTTGACCAATGTCGACAGCGCGTTTGACGTCGCGATTGACGTCAACCTCGACGACGGGCCGCTGAGTATCCAAGTCGTGACGCAGAGCCTCTTGCCGTGCTCGTTGGCGCAGGCGACACTGGCGTTCTGGCACGCCGACTTGACGTTTGTGGCACATGCGCTGCAGCGAGACTTTAAGCAGCTGGACGAAGCACACGCGCGCAGCATCGTCTACCTCCATGACAGCATTGGCCCCGAAGACGACACGATCGGCGACAATATGCTGTACGGGCGCTTTGACGAGCCGAGTCGGTCCGTCATTGTCATGCGCTCCATCATATCGGACGCCGCGTACCCGACCAAGGGCTACGTGTGGAGCGTCGACACCAAGCAATGGTGCACACATATCAAGCTTTCGTATTGCAAGCGGCTCATTCTTCTGGTGCTAGGATGGTGGCCGAGGCCGTGGACGCGTCGACGACGCGCTGCCGCGTCTCATTTCAAATGGGCCATCCGCGGACACCGTCCGGCGACCAAGTACCGCTGTCCGACGTCGGGCGTCTCTTTGGCTGCGACGGCAACGAAGACGACGCTCGGTTCCGGCACAAGCTACGCGAGTGCTTTCGCCGTCGGCATTTCGACCAGCGACTGCAGTTTGCAGCCTACCTCGACCACGTTCTACACAGTCTGCCGCCGCCGTCCGTCGTACCATCGATTGAGTAGTGTACGTGTCCGTGTTGACATGTGCATGTGTGCTTTGATCAACAGCGATTGTGATATACGAGTGTAGTGAGGTGCAATCGTATTTTAGCCATAGCATCGGACGTCGTCGGTCGCACCGACACGTGCGCACTGCCCGCCTTTTTCAAGGTATCGCTGGTGGTACTCTTCGGCAGGGTAGAACGTGCCCGCGGGCTCGATCTCGGTGACGATCTTGTTGCCAAAAAAGACCCCGAGAAGGCTCCACGGAACGACATGAGCAGCTTTGGAGGCCTCGGCGGCCGCGCGCTGGGCGTCCGAGTGGTAGTAAATCCCGGACCGGTACTGCGTGCCAAAGTCGAGCTTTTGTCGGTTGCGCGTCGTTGGGTCGTGGATTGACCAAAACTTGTTGAGGAGCTCGTCGTACGACACGACGCTCGGGTCAAACTGGATGCGAATGGCCTCGGCGTGGCCCGTCGTGCCCGCGCACACCTGCTCGTACGTTGGGTTGGACACGTGTCCGTTGGTGTAGCCGACGCTTGTGCCCACGACGCCTTGCATGCGTTGAAAGTGGAGCTGGACGCCCCAGAAGCAGCCAGCGGCGAACGTAGCGACGGCTGTCTTGGCGGCCATTTGCAGGATGAGCCGTCGACCGTCGTTGTGCAGCGGACCTTCGTTGTGCTTCGCGTGAATATTCCACCGGGATATCTCATTTGCGCCAATCACATGATATAAACTCGTGATCTCGATAGTTCATTGGCTACAATGCCCCACTCGGCGCTGGGTCAAATCTTGCCGAGAAAAATCGCTGCCTCTGCGCATTCGCATTGGTCCACGCCATCAATTGTAGCCAATAAAACGTCACTTGAAGTACGCGTCGGCCAATCATGCTGCGCCAAATTCATCGAAGGCCGTGGCACCGTGACGGCGATGCTGAATGCAGTTGTCGCGTCAGCGTCGTACCAAGGGACGCCTGGGACAAAGCCTCGACAAAGGCTATGTGTACTACACTGCAGCGACCAGCCCCATGTCTCTGGGCGACGAGCCATCGAACATGGTCTGTCCAGCTGCCCGCGCCGGATCCCACTGCGTTGCGCACCACAACCCTTCATTTTCCACCGTGCTTACGGATCTCGAGCAAGCAATCGTTGATTTGCGTCCACGCCGTCGCAAGCAATCACTACTTCATGCGTCGTGACATTATTTATGATACAATAGAATAGTCGACTACTACATAAGCTCTTAGAGGGTCCTTTCGTCCTCGCCTTGGAGTGCGTCGAGCATCTCGAGCGTCTCGAGTCGCTGGAGCACGGCGTCCATGTGAGTGGCAAACTTCTGGCGCTCAATGCGCTGCTTCTCTTCAAAGCGCGCGCCGAGCTTGCGCATGAGCGCGACCTCGTCGTCGCCCGGTGTGTACAGATCAAAGCACGCGGCAAACTCTTCGATCGAGACGTAGCCGCCGCCCGTCGTGGTCGGGTGCTTCATGATGTAGTACGTTCGACACCGCGTCGTCTCGCCGTCCATCGCGTCCAGCACCATCCTAAAGCGCACAATCAGACGTTGCACCTTCAGACGGCAAATAAGGACGTACCATTGCTTGACGTCGACCGTCCACGTCGTCGCATCGAGCGGGTACGCTTCGTCGTTGAGGATCGAGCGCAGCACCATAACCGTTCGGTTTTCTTCTTCAAACCGGCTGTAGAGCGCATTGTCGACGATCATTTTTTGAATCGGCCCAATGTCTTCCTTGACGTACTCGAGATCGCGGTTGACCAGATCGAGCTCTTCACGGAACGTGTCGCCGTCGCGGTTAAACTCATAAAACGTCTTGTCGGCGATCCACGCGCCTTCCGAGGCCATTGGCAGGGCATACGGCAAGAGGCGCTGGCTCATGACGTGGATCTCAAGCCGGTTGTTCTCGTCCGGCACGACATGGACGTCGATAAAGTCGCCGGCCTCCGCGTCCGGAAAATGCAATGTTGAGAGCGCGCGGTCCGTGTTGTGGTACACCTGCTGCATGATCCACGAGTACGCTTGCTTGCGGAAGGCTTCGTCGCCGGCGAGGAGCTCCGAGTGGCGCCACGTCTCGACAAACGGGCTCGGCGAGTGCTGCTTGCGTCATGAGCTTATGATGCAGAAGCGAATAGATGGCCTACCGTGGCGACGTTGACGCTTTGCATCCAGGCCTTAAGGTACGCGATCATCTTTTTCTTGCTCTCGACCTCCTTCTTGAGGCACCGGTTCTCACGAATGTGCACGAGCGTATCGTGGGCAAGACCGGCGCTCACCTCCTTCCATGGCAGCATCATGGGCGTATACGGGCGCTGGCACCGGCGAAGCGTCTCTTCGAGCTCCTCAATGTGCCGATGGAGGTACTGCAGCTCCTGCACGCGTTTGCATTTGACGGTCGTGGACGTCGAGACCTTGAGGGGCCGGTCCGGGCGGCGCGGCTTGAGCGGCGACGCAGCCCGAACGGATGCGTTGCTGGACTCGACGCCGTCACAGTGGCCCTTGTGGGTCGTTGTCGAGAGGAGGAGCGTCGGCGGAGTGAGCGGGACCTCGGCGACCATGATCAAGTTGGGTTCTGCCGACAAATGGCATCTGCCGTTCTCGGCATCAGAATTGCACCACCTGGTTTCGTGGGTTTTATTGATGACACATGCCAAAGTGGGTTACGCCGGGGGCCACGTGGTGGCCATGGCGTTATAACCTGCAAATCCCGACGTCAAACGTCGGTATAACTGGGTACGGCACAGTTAGATACGCAAGTAGCTTTGTTATAATCTCCGCGACCAAGTGGGTGCAGCGGCTTCCTCGGCAATGGACTCGCGCAGCGTAGCGCTGAACGAAGCACAACAGGTGTGCATCCTGCTACTCTACCTGAATGAGGCGCAGAAGAAGTCGGCACCTTCGACCGCGGGCATAGCGAGCGAAATAAGATAGCAATAAGATTATCTCATGGCTGATCCCAACGGCGATCGCGTTGACCAGCGACCAAAACTGGCCTTTCTGAGATTGCACTTTTGTGGTGGATCGAGCTTCCATGGATCCATCTATTGCTACGCACGGCAGGAGCTACTAGCAATAAATCATCTCGTCGCCATCTACTAGTCGTCGACTCATTCCCATGTAACTTTGCTCCAATTAAATACAAAGCAGTATAATTCCAATACATTTTTCAAGTAAAGACTGGGAGGATTGAAACAAAGACGCACTCGGTGCGCCTGTCGGACCGCTGAATATTGCCACGAGGGGCTGTCGCGAGCCCGCGTCGCTGCGTGCTGAACCCAGCGCCGCAAGACGACGAGGTTAAAGCTCTCGGGAGTGCTTGGGTATTACCGATGTCTTGGAACACAATGGACGCCACAGGAACAGCGAGTGCGCTCCGAGACTTCGAGCGCTGGGACACGCGGTGCGCCGTACCGCCATCACCTTCTTTGGTCCGTTGAGTCGATTTCGTAGGGCTGCCATCTGCTCGATGCGCGCCGTCGACCGCACACCAACCCAAGCATACTCTACGTTGATGCAACACATACTACGCCTGCTTACCGTGCCACCAAGAGGAATCAATCTCGTACATAGATGACGAACATACCCGTGCCGCGTCAAGGACAAGCCCTTCGTGCTGGACCAGTCCACCTGATCCCGTGCAATGCTTGGCACATAAGATATCGTTTTGAGTCCCATGGCACCTTTACCAAATGCTACGACAGCTTTGGAACTTTTGTCGATCATCCCACCCGAGAGCACTTGCGGCAACAACAGCAGCGATGGCGAGAGGTCATCTCTCTTCCCACTCGACACCGCGCGCTGGTGTGCGTCGCACGATTTCGAAGGGAAAAGATACTCGTCAAAACCAAAAACGGCCCGTCGTCTTCAACTGCTTTTGCATATTCAGATCCATGGTCCGCGCTGGCTCTCACACACGGTTCGCAAAATATCCGATAGCGGTTGCGATGTAGTGTACCCACTTCAACATACATGTACTAGTGGGATTGGTTGGGGTGGATTGACGGGATTCTTAAAAAAAGATTATTTTTCCGAAGCTTCTTGCTAGTACTCTTTCTATAATACTACATACACATGCCTCCAACTGCCAACGACGAGAGACGATCAACTTGCAACTAATTATCAGGCCACCACGTCGGAGGCCTGTCTGGTCGACTGCTGATCGAGCAGCACAGCGTCCAAATGTGTGGCAAACTTCTCGCGCTCGACACGCTGGACGAGGAGGAAGCGGTCGCGCAGCATCTTTTCGGCTTCCGCGTCGTTTGTTGGCGCGTGGCAAAAGCACGTCGCGAGGTCCAACAACGGGACGTGGCCGGCCTCGGTGCTCGGGTGCTTGATCGAGTAGTACGTGCGGCACAATGTGTGGTACTCGTCGAGCTTGTCGGCCACCATCCTACACAAGTTGTCATTGTCAGCATCACTATTGTCCTGCAGAACGATACGACCATTGTTTCGTGTCGACGGTCCACGTTGTCGCGTCAATAGGGAAAAGCTCGTCCTTGAGAATCGACCGCATGACAAGTACTGTCCGCGTCGGCTCATTGAACCGCCCGTAGAGCACATTGTCGAATATTGGCCGGGTCCCGGGCCCCATCTCTTCCTGGACGTACTCGAGTGCGTCGCTCACGACGTGGAGCTCGTGCCGGTACACACTTAATGGCCGGCCCTGCGCAAACTGCACGAACGTCTTGTCGGCGACCCAGAGACTCTGGGAAACCAATTCGAGGCTGTACGGCAAAATGCGCTGCGTCATGACATTGACGTGCAAGAGACCGTCGACCCACTCGACGTCGACAGCAATGCCATCGGAATCGTGGCTCGGGAAGGACACGTGGGCCAAAGCGGCTTCGGTGCTGCAGTACGCTTGCCGGACGATCCACTCGTACGCGGTGCGCCGCGCGGTCGCGTCGCCTGCGATGAGCTGCGAATGCTGCCAGCTGTCGGTGGACGACCGTGGCGACCGCTACATTGGCAGCATGTGCATGATGTCAGTGAATGCAGCGCGATCGTTGTACCGGAATTGGCGTGAGCCCGTCGATCCATGTGCGAAGATACGTGCCGAGTCGTCGGTGGTGCTCGAGTTCGACCTTGAGACTGCGGTTGTCGCGCACGTTGCGGAGTGTGTCTTCGGCGAGCGCCGAGCTCACTTCTTTCCACGGCAGCATGGTCGAGCGCCGGCCTTGGAGTCGCCGCAGCTTGATCTCGAGCTCGTAGATATGGCGCGATAGCAAGTGGAGCTCGCGCAGCCGCTTGCACTTGACGTGGGGCATTGGCGGCGGGTTCTCAAAGCACGGCTTGAGCGCGTCGCGCTTGATGTTGCGGATCTTGCGGATCTCCGACACCATGATGGGTCGTCCCGGCGAAATCGAGATAGGCGACGCCCGTCGAACACACTGCTTTCTGTGCGGGTCGGCCAGCTGCGGGAATTCGCTTAGATAGTACCATCGCGCCAAACAAGCAAAACCGTGGCCCATGTATAGCGATAACGAGGGCGCGCGCGCCGTGCACAGCACGTGCACACAGCGACGATCGCAGTCACTTTTGCTTCAAAGGCAATCGCGCTGTTCTCAGATCGATCGACCAGGTTGCGTGGCACGAAGGCGTGGGTCGGAGGGTACTGATTAAGCCAATTGCAGCCAGACGCGGCAAGCCAGTGCCACAAATCATCCGAGGCTGTTGGTACCCAGATGAACCAGGTGGCGGGAAGGCCGCGCCAAATACATACTTGTCGACTGTATGCTACCGTACATGGAGCGTTTTGTATGGTATACTGGTGGACGTGTAGGTCGGTTTTGATCGCAAACGGCAATTTCCGAAAGGCGCAAAAATAGCAAGTCCGACACATCCGAAACAGCAAAGTACTAGAATTCTAGTACACCCTCAGTGCCAAAGGTGCTGCATCGCATAGCCTTCGCTAGTGCTAGCAGACGGACGCTACCTTTTTATATAAGCATAGGAGGTGCGAAATACATGTAGAGAAATGCCACCTGGGACTTGAAGCCACGCTTGCGGGCAAATATGGAACGAGCACGAAGAAGCGCCCGCGGTTCGATTTTTGTCGCTCACCGCCTTGGCTACTCGTGGGTAGCGAGCTAGCCCCGATCAGCTTTATTCTCGTTGGACACTGTCTACAGACAGCCTCGAATCTCGCACGCATTCCCGCATTCGCAGCCGCACACCAAGTAGCCGCGTCCACCGAGGCGCACCGACAAGTTCAACGCGACCAGTCGCAGGACGAGTATCCATGTTCACCAGCACCTACCGAGGTATCCCCTTGCACCTACTAACAAAACCATGGTTTAATGGTGCGGTGAGTAGTTTTCGGTACTACCAACGCGCAATCGAGTCCAAGCAGCGCAACAATAATGTCCACGAGGTTTGTTTAAATTAGTTATGAGTGAAACGCCTCACGGTGACGCACTCGGCGTCGACGACGTGATTTTGTCGAGCACGCGTTGGAGGTGGATCGCAAACATGGCGCGTTCGCGGCGCTGGTGGTGCGGAAAGCGGTTGCGGCAGTAGGCTATCGCGTCGGCGTCGCTCACCGGCTCGTACCGGTACATGCGAACCACGTCTTGGATGGGCACATACCCCGACGCCGTCGACGGGTGCCCGAGGTAGTCGTAGAACCGGCACCGCGTCGACTGGTCGTCAATCTTGTCGAGCACAAACCTAGTCCCAACGCTAAACACATGTCGCATGTAGCAAAACGTACCATTGCTTCATGTCGGTGGTCCACGTCGACGGGTCGATCGGGTACGCGTCGTCGGTGCGCACAGCTCGCGTCACAATGGCCGTGCGGTTCGGTTCGTGGAACCGGCCGTAGAGGAGCTTGCTGTCGATACGCTTGGCACTCGGGCCCATGTCTTCCTGGACGTACTCGACGTCGCGGTTCACTTGCAGCAGCTTGGCGAGCGGGTCGGGCTTGCGCTGAATGTAGTGGATAAACGTCTGCGCCGCGATCCAAACGGCGCGGGACACGTCGTCGAGCGAGTAGGGCAAGACCACTTGCATCTGCTGCGTGAGGCTAATGATCGGTCCGTCAAAGGCAATGTCGGTCTCGAGGTAGTATTCATTTCCATGCGGGAATGCGAGTGGCATGAGCGCACGCTCCGTGTTGTGGTAGAGCTGCGCGACGAGCCACTCGTACCCGACCTTGCGCGTTGCCTCGTCGCCCTGGAAAATGTGCGAGTGGCGCCATGACTCGAGGTGGATGTTGGGCTGCCGCTAATGCCCATGAGAAAATAGCTTGAAGAAAGGAGACGATGGCGTACCGTTTGCGGCGACTGCGAGAGGATCCAGTCCTGCAGCAGCCGCGCGAGCCGCTTGTTATGCGTCAGCTCGCGCTTGAGCGACCGGTTCTCGCGCACCTTGTCGAGCGTGTCGTCGGCGAGGGCCTTTGCGACTTCTTCCCATGGCAAGAGCGTGACGCGGACGCGCTTGGTCTTGCGCACGCGCGCCTGGAGGTCGTAGATGTGCTTCTTGAGGTACTCGATCTCGCGCAGCCGCTTGGACTTGAACTGGTGTACGACGAGCGCAGCAGCAGCGTCGGGCTTGGCCACGAGCCCATTGTCGTCGGTCCGCATCATGACCATGTTGCACTTGGCGCTTTTGAAAACTGAGCGGCCAATTGCCGCTTGGGTTCGGTATAGCGCAACTTCGCTTCGAGCTTCGAAGCAGGTGTCACTGGACCCAGATGGCAGGGTGAAGCCCACGGATCACTCCGCCACCGACAGTGGATGGACCGCAGCATGGGACGTACTACGTATACCTACCGCGTACGACACGCTATGAGAATACACTGTGCACTACGTCATGGCTGTGAGCATGGAACAGGTACCGTGGATATGTGAGTCACTGCACAATGCGATATGTGTTCGCGTTCGATGGCTTTGCTCACGGACTCGCGAGCGCGTTGCGGCCACGAGTAGCCAGAAAGGCGCGATGCGAGAACCCTTGGTGCGCCCGCAGCAACCACCCACAGTCTTCTGTCGAGAAGGGTCGGAACCGCCACCGCCTTAGCTCCTTGGCACCGCACCAGCACATTATACAGTATTCATACTGCCATTCAGCCACAGGATACACACGTGCGATTACTACTTGGGTTGCGTGGACTCTGTAATGGTGTGTGTCTATTGCATCCCTGTACAAATCGATGGCAGTGCGAGGTTTGGCACCGCACCACCCAAGTCGTGCGGTGCCGTGACCGCCGAAATATGAGTTGGCCAGCCATGTGGTGACTGCGAACGTGGCGGCCGTACGTACGACCACGACCGGCCCCGCGCGATGGCTGGCTTCGGAATGTGTACACGATAGTAACAACGATTACAAAGCCACCCAGACGCACTAGAAAGCTGAGTCGTCGAGCGCCGCCATGGCGTCCGTGAGCGTCTGTTGCTCGAGAAGCAGGTGCACGAGCTCGGCGAACCGGACACGCTCGCGCTGCTGGCTGTCGATCGTGCGGAGCCGGAGAAGTGCCGCGGCCTCGGCGTCGTCCCGCGCCTGCAGCCGAAAACACTTGGCGAGCTCGCGGATCGGCACGTAGCCCCGCTCCGTGCATGGATGGCCCGTGGCGTCGTACATGCGACACCGCGTCACATTGGCGTCCACGCGGTCGGCCACGATCCTATCAAAGTATCAGTCTATCGAGTTGGATAACCATTGGCGACCATTGCTTGACGTCGCACGTCCAGACGTCCGAGTCGAGCGGATGCGCGTCGTCTTTTAGAACCGAGCGCTTGACGAGGACGACGCGGTCGGGTGACGCAATGAACTTGCCGTAGAGCATGTTGCCCGCAACGCGAATGTGACCGGACGCCGGGCCCATCTCTTCGCGATGGTAGATAATATGATCTGCAATCGGGGCACGCTCTTCAATAGTGCCCTCTGACACAAACCCGAGCAGTGTGCGGTCCGCGACCCAAAGCGCTTGCACCGCTGCCTCAAGCGGGTACGGCACCAGGAGCTGCGACGTGACGGCGACGTGCATGACGTTGTCGTTGCACGTGATATCCGCGTGCACGAAGTCAACGTCCGCCTCGGGAAAAGGTGCCGCGCGCGCCATCTCCCGGCTCGTGTTGTGGTAGACGTGTGTCGTAAGCCACTCATAGCCCGCTTGCCGCATCGACGCGTCGCCGTCAAAGATATGCGAGTGCCGCCACGAATCTTGAAACGTCGAAATGACGTGGCGCTACGAGAGCGCTGTATTGTTAAAAGGCAATGCCATGCTGCACGAATGTACCTTGGGCGGCGTCATGCCGTGGACCCACTCGCGCAAGAAGGCGTATTTGTGACGGTTGTACTCGACGGTCGACTTGAGCGTCCGGTTCTCACGGACTTTGTCGAGGGTGTCGTCGGCGAGCGCCTTGGCGACTTCTTCCCATGGCAGCACGGTCGAGTGGCAGCGCTGGGCGCGCACGAGGTCCTGCTCGAGCTCGTAAATTCGCTTCTTGAGGTACGCGAGCTCCTTCACGCGCTTGGACTTGATGGTCTGGAGACTGCTCCACTGCACAAAGTTGTCGTTGCACTTGAGCGACGTCGTGTCAAAGGGCATTGTCGCCGCCTTGCGCTTCCGTGGCGAGGATGCGAGCTGCATGGTTTGTCGTTGCGAGAGAGAAGATGAGGACTAACACCTCGCCCATGCTAGTGCGTTGGTTGCTACTAAGCGCGCCTCATCTGATTCTACCTCGTGAGTAAGAATCATCGTCCAACAGTGTCTGTAGGTTGACGTTCGGGACATGTGGTCCACCGTGGGAGGTGGTCGTGGGCAGCGCCTTTCATGCAATGTACGAGTACATGTAGCGCAGTGCCAGCCGACTTTGCCCGCAGTTGTGGTGCAGGCGACAGTCCAGAAGAAGTCCACGTCGCTGCACTGCCCTATGCTGCCTAATATCCCAGGCGTGGAGACTCAGGCTTGCATTCAGTACATGCGTCGCTCCCGGATGTCTTGTGCCAGGCACTTGGGGGGGACGTGGGGGGCAAGCCTTGTGCCAAGCGCCCTCCTTATCAGTCGCGCTGGGTGCATAATCGTGGGCTGTATGCTTGTGAAGAATCGTTTTGCGCGGGCCATGCACATGCGTGAGCCCTGGTCCACTTTGGTCATGTGCACTTTGGCAGCTGGGCTTTGCAACGCAAAGCAAATTTTTCTTGATGATGAGGTAGTATGCGCTTTATGACGCCGTTGGACCAGTGTTTACTCCAAGAAGTCGCATATAGCTACTCGAATGCAACTCTAGCCAAGGAAGCATGAGCTCGCTTGCGCCCCCCGCTTGCGAAAGAAGGGGTCGCTGGGTGCAAGCTACTCCTTCTCGTTATGCAAACCGTTGCATTGTGCTCGTTTCGTACACCATTGCGCAATCGCACGCATGGTGTCCCTGCTTCTCGCTAGGTAAGGTCGAGAGAGTGCCCTTGTCGCATCGAGGTAAGCTTTACTACAATTGCACGACCAGGACTGCGGTCGGCCTCGTATCCGGCCTCGTGTCCGCATTTGTCTCTGTCAAGCCACGACGGCTGTTTGCCGACTGCATAAACGTAATGGCTTTACCAACCTGGATCATAGACAATGTTGTGCAAAACTCTCGGATTTCATACGGCACAATGCATTTCAAGAGGTACAATGGGTTGGCGTCTGTGCATTCGCTTCGATCTTGACGGTGGGTTTGAATGCACGCGTGGCCACCAGAGTGTGTCCACAGTGCTGCAAACACGTTTCAAGGTGGCGGCGGAAACTTGCTTGCTCCTTGCGTTGGTGCCGATCAAAGTGGTCGGCCAAATAGGCGTACGCCGCGTCGTCCGACGTGGTCTCAAACCTCTTGAGTTTGGCGAGAACCGTCAATGGCACGAGTTGGCCGCTGGGATAAATCGGGTGTCCGCTGTAGTCGTAGACCCGTACCCGCGTCGCATTTGCATGCATGCGGTCTAGAACGATCCTAACCAATAGCGTCATGTAAAACCCAATATCGAAAAACAAAAGTTCAAACCATTGACGTGAGTCGGTGCACCACGTATCCTGCGGCACAGGGTGGGCCTCATCCGAGAGAACTGAGCGACTGATGAGCACGGTGCGGTCGGGCGTGTCGTATCGACCGTAGAGCGCATTGGCAATGATTTTCTGGCACGGGGGGCCAACGTCTTCGTGAAAGTATTCGACGTAGCTGCTTACGGCGGTGCGCAGCGTCGAGCAGTTCGTCTGCTTGGAGCAGCACGTTGCTAAGAACGACCGGCTCGCACTCCACGTGGCGTCGGCGACATGCGGCATCGGGTACGGCTCGATCCACTGGGATGTGACTGTGAGACTCATTGCAGTGCCGTCAAACGTCATGGCGACGCGGACCGCGTCATCGTCGTTGTGAAGCGCTGCCGACACGTGGGCCAGCGCGCTCGACGTGTTGTGGTAGCACTGCTGCAAGATCCACTCGAGCCCGACCTTGCGCGCGTCCGGTGCACCGTTGAAGAGCCGTGCGGTTGTCCACGGATCGTGCCCGGGTGTCCGTGTCTACAACCGTTGCCTTGAGATGCATGCAAGGCAAAGAAAGTGTATGTACGTGCGGTGAGGATGCGTGGGCACTTACCCACGCCGCGAGGAGGGTGCGAAGGCCCTGAGAAGCTGCAACCTCGCGCTTCAGGGATCGATTTTCCCGGACTCTGTCCAGCGTGTCTTCTGCGAGCGCTTTCGAGACGTCCTCCCAGCCCAGAAGTGTCGAGTGACTCCACTGGAGGTGGCCGACACGCTTCTGGAGGACGTCGATGTACCGTCGCAAGAACGCGATTTGTTTGCTGCGCTTGCGGCGGAAGCGGCTCAAGATGGCCTCGAGGTCCGTGTAGAGCGGCGGTGCGGTGCTTGTGGTCGCCATGGCGGGTTGCAAAATGAGTGACGTGACGGCGGTGGTTGATACGCCTTGAGTAATACTGCTGGTATGAACGCATCATGCACGGTCGTCATATGCGCGTATGTCCCACGAGCTTGACAGGGTGTCCATCACCGCCTTGACGTGCTTTTTCACAAGCAAGTTACAGAGAGACGATACTAATCAGAGTCGAATAGTGTGTTGTGTGTCGAACGAGACTTCTCCTAACGATTTAGAGCACTACCCGAGTCAGAAATGAATAACTAATACTAGTAAGTACCTCTGGCCCGCGTCCTCGTGAGCCACAGGCCGTTTGAACGTTGGTCGGCAATTTGACGTGCCCTAGGTGCGAGGCGAGAAGGCAGCGAGGATGTGAATCGGATCGAAATACCTACCCAGTGACGTGTGGTAACCCCGCGGAGAGTCTCAACCTCCCATACATTGCTCTTTGTTTACTCCGTCGCCACCGATTGCTCCTAGGCCACACCCTTGTCCAATATGGTGTGTGATGACTCCAAACCCAGCGCGTAGTTCCAAGATACGAGCGCTTGGATGAGTTTCTCAAGCGAGTTATCGCGAGCAGATGTGGCCATCGGTGCTGGACAGAGCACATGGCCGCTTAGTCAAGCAGATCATGGACAGAGCGTACCACCAAATGACGTTCCGTTGCCAGATGGCTACCCCTGTGTTCGGTCGGCATTTAGTACCGGTGCTAGTAGTATTGGGCAATCCGTAGTCAAAATATCGAGGTGAACCATCGGCACGCTATCGCAAGGGTCGCTATCACTTGTCACGTGCGCCTTTTGAAGTTGGCTGAGCGTGCGCGAGATGCACGAGTAACGACTCTGGCGACCTCAGGCAGTTACGGTTATAATGCCAGTTACAAGACACTAGATTCCAATCGAACCAGATTTCGTGGCACTTTAAGAGGGCCCCAGAGAGGGCCCCATCCCCCTCGCAGGACGCTGTGGGTTGCAAGGCGTCGCGAGCGTTCGGCGAGGTCGGTCCTTTCTGGGAGTATGCAGAGATGGCGGACGGACAAATCAGTGAGGTGAAAATAGCCTCCGATATGTAAACAAAACACCGACAGCTATTCTAGATCCATGCCGCACGACGTTCAAGCACCGAGATGATAGATCAGAAACTCAGAACAGTAGAACAAAGCCACGATATATTCACAATCCGCGATCGTTTTATAGCCCTTCGAGATGGTGGGACGATGACAAATGTTCTTGATGCATGTACTCGAAACCGAAAGAGACACCTCGGGTCGCACAACTGCACCGAGCGACGCCACAGTTGGCATTTGGTACTAGTATTTTTCAGATCGGTGACAGTGTTGACTGGATCGGTGACAGCATGGGCTTGTGGTGGTACGCTTCCGCACGCAACATAACGAGCTGAGCGTCCAATACGCGAGTAGAGATTCCGTCGCACCGACTAGTCGTATTTGCATATAGGTACAATTGCAAAGTGCCAATAAGCACTATGTTGCAGCTCGTGTGCGCCGTTTTAGATACGATACCTTCCTCGCCCTGTGCCACGTGGTGCGCCCGTTGACTTGTCTAACCCATACGGTTCTCATCGCGATCCGGTCGTTCGATGGTACAAGTACTACCTGCATTGGGAGGCGGGGACGTGAAGATTCAACAACTACATATTTCACAATGGCGAGCTTGCTCAGGGGTATTAGCGCTATGCCTTGATTCCTGCCAGGACCTCGGGTGAGGTGAGGTGGGTTGCTTGGTAGGAGTCGAGATCTAGAATGCTAGCTCGACCACTGCTCGCAAGATACGCCCTTCGTGAAAAGGTCGTTTCACCTTCGTACGCGCGCCAAACACCCACTACAGCGCCATTGAGCAGCATTGAAGGGGCGTCTCACGTGGTGCGTGCGAGCCGCAAGTGCTTTCGTTTGCGCCGCGTCAATTCCGGACAAATCCACCAGCTCGGTACAAAGTTCGGCACATAGCTCAGTACGTAGTTGCACTCGTTTGGAGCTCAGTAAGATTTGGCAAACCCCTCGATTCAATCAAACGAAATTTCGTACTACATTTATGCATGCAGACAAATAGCATTGGCGTCGACTACGTTTCATGATGTGGCCGCTTTGGTGCAGGCTCGTCGTCGTCCGTGACGGCCGCATGGAGGGCGAGGACCTCGTCGAGCACTGCGACGCGCTCAGTATCTTCTTTCAGTTGTGCCCGGCGGTTCAGATACGCGATAAGATCGTCATAGGTCACACCACCAGGTTGCGCTCGCTTCCAAATAAAAGAGTTGGTCGGCCGCTCGTCTTCAGCGTCTTCAACGTCGCTCGCCGAGTCGTCGCTCCCGTCCACTTGGTCCAGCAGGAGCTCTTGGGGGTAGGCCTTCACGAGATCGTCGAGTGCTTCGCACGGGCCGTCGTTCGCGCACCGAAACTCAATGCAGTGTCCATCGAGCAGAAAATCATCAAACGCGGCACACTCGTCACAGTGGTCCGCGTCAACGTCAATGGCCGTCAAGACAAAATCGTTCAAGACGGGCACCGGGGTTAGCGCGCCGCCTTGTAGCAACGCTGTCAAGCACGGACCCGCCAGGTGCACGACAAGGTCGAGGTCCTTGCTTTGAAACCGGCGGTAGAGCATCTCGATGACGGGGTAGAGGCACGAGCGGGTCGCGTCCAATGTCGCTGGCAGTGCTGCCCGCCAAGAAGTCACAAACGGCAGCGCCTCGCGAGGCGTGGTAAGCGTGAGCACCTCGATCACGTCGACGATGCTACTGAGGACA
>NW_008246078.1:878279-883633 GCF_000281045.1 Saprolegnia diclina VS20 | reverse complement strand
AAAGAATTCTTTAGTTGCTGACAAGCAAGCCTCCCCCAACACTCCCCCAAGATGGCCACGTCACCTCGTGTCCAACCCGTGGACCCAAAGAACGTCCCGATCCCCGCGACGCCCAAGGTGGCGCCAACCTACCGTCGTGGCAGCACGGACGCCTCGATGGGTGCTTTCGATGACCCGGACGCGACGGTCACGTTGACGCTCGGGCAGATGGACGACCTTTTCAACAAGTTCATCACCAACAACCAGTGGCTCGGTGCGGCAGCCCGGACGCGCAGCCTCGCGCAACAACTGCCGCCGGTCGAGTTCCATCATTTCACTCACCTTGCGCCCGAATCCGTCGAGCAGAACCGCCCGGCACCGGACGGCCCTGGGCAATACGCCAAGACCATGCCTGAGGGTTTCTCGCAAATCGTCACGGCAGACGACATCAAGGCACCGTTCCTCAACTCGAGCGACACCGCGAAAATGAAGGCTTTCTGGCTCGAGTGGCGCCGCTACGAAGACGCGATCCAAGAGCGGTTCAACCAGTTCGGCGGTCAAGTAGCCATACAGCGGCGCGTGTTGCGCTATTGTGTGGACAACAACACGCTTCGGACGATGCTGCGCTACCGCTGGGGCCAAGGCAACCGGGACCTCGACTCAGTCCCGGACGACGAGCTCTATGCGTTCTTCAAGACCGACTGCGAGCGCGTGAAGACCAACGTTGCGGACTTCTTTGCGCGTGTGCGTCGGGAACTTCGGTGCGACGAGACGATTCGCAACGGCGAGTCTCGTGCCCTTGTACTGATCGAACAATACGCACGCATCTGCGACGAATCGGGCTTCCGCGAGTACCACGACGTGGAGCCCGAATCGGCCCGCAACCACATCATCCACGCGGTGCGGCCCGAGTACCTCCAGTCGTATTTGCGTCAAGAGGTCAACTTCTCCAAGAAGCGTTACAAGCGGTGGGACGACTTTGTGGGTCTTCTCATCGACACGTTTGGAGCCTACACCCGCCTTCGACAACTTCAAGAAGCCCTCCGCCGGAACGCCTCCCACCGGCGACACCACGCCCACTGGCGTGACGAAGGACAAGGACAAGGTGCACAAGAAGCAAGGCTCGAAGACCGACGTTGGTGGTGCCAAGGTGCCTGGTGGCGCTGCGACAACCAAGAAGGCGCCCACCGGCGACTCCAAGCCCAAGCACCCATGCCTCAAGTGCAAGGCTGTGGACCACAACGTCTGGAAGTGCCCGCTCATCCCGGACAACGACGCCGGCGTAGCGGAAAAGAAGACCCTCCTCAAGGCCTTCTACGACCAGCAGCGTGCGACCCCGACGACGCCTCCGATCCCCCGCAACAACATGATCCAGTCTGCGGAAGATAGCCTCGTCCCAGCCACTGAACAACCACCCCGCGATCTCTTGTCTGGCGCCCTGGCCGGGCCAGTGTCGGTCCCTATCTCGGTGCAACTCGATTCGGGCGCCGACATGACGGTCGTCACGCGGGCGTGGGTGGACAAGGCTCTACTGGCCGGAAGCGACGTCAAGCCGACGGTTTTGGCGGTCTCGCAACGTGTACTGACATTCACGGGCCAAGTGTCAACGATCTCGGAGAAGGTCGTGCTTGACCTCATCTTGCCCGCTGGCAGCAGCTCGCTCAAGCTCCAATCGCTCCCCTGCATGATCCAAGAGGACGAGCTGCCCGACTATTGCGGCGATCTTCTGGTGTCTCGTCATGTGATGCACCAACTCGGCTACGACCCGACGTCTCTCCTCCAGAAGGCTGGCGAGATCCGTCGCGTTTGGGACTTTGCCGACCTACCGCCGCTTGATCAAGCCGACGGTCTCCCCCGCATTGGCACGCTCATGGCCGCGCCTGCCGCCACGATGACGGACGATCCCGTCTATGATGGCCTCGAAACGTGCCTTCCGACGCCCGACCCGCTCGACATCCAACGACGCGAGGTGCGCGAGATCCTCCAACAGCGTGTGGCTGAGGCCAAGGCAAACGGTCTCCCTCGCGTTTTGTGGCCCGCGCTCGAGCAACTACTCGAGAAGCACAGCGACATCTTTCCCACGGCGATCGGCTTGGACCCGCCGGTCGACTACCCGCCGATGATGGTCAAACTCAAGCCCAACGCCAAGCCGTACAAGTGCTCGCCGCGCCGTCTCCCTCCTCAACAGCGCGAGTGGCTGCGGAACTACGTCTCCGGTCTCGTCAGCTCTGCGATCCTGTACCGCAACAACAACAGTGCATGGGCGTCCAACCCGCATATGGTCCGCAAGCCCGGTACCAACGACTGGCGGCTCACCATCGACATGCGGCAAGCAAATGCGTGCACCGAGGACGTCCAGTGGCCCATGCCCAACCTTGAAGCGATTATGGAGCATCTGCTCGGCGCCGAGGCTTTGGCCATCCTCGACATGTTCAAAGGCTACTGGCAGTTCCTGCTCCACGAGGCCTGCCGCGACATTTTCTCGTTCATGACGGACATGGGCGTGTTCTCGAGCACTCGCATCCCGACGGGTGGCAAAGGCTCGGTCGCCTACTACCAAGCCGCCGTCACGGACATCTTTGAGAAGTGGCTCTACAAGTGCCTCCTCATCTGGATCGACGACTTTTTGATCTACGCCAAGACGCCTGAAGACCTCATGACCAACCTCGACGCCATCTTCACACGGTGCGCCGAGGTCGGCCTCAAGCTCAACCCCACCAAGTGCGTGTTCTATGCGCGCGAGATCAAGTGGTGCGGCAAGATCATCTCGGGCCGCGGCGTGCAGCACGATCCGGCTCGTATCAAGGCCCTCGTCGATCTCCCTCTCCCACGTACCGGTGCGGAGCTCATCCAGTTCATGTGCGCTTCGAACTGGATGCGGACGCACATCCCACGCTACGCTGAAGTCTCAAAGCCGCTACAAGACGCGCTGTTGCGTGTCTATCAAGCAGCCGGTACGAACAAGAAGCAGCCTCTTGCCCGTTTCTCGCTTGATGGTTTCTTCTCCTCTGCCGAACTCGACGCGTTCGCGGCCATGAAGGCGGCGATCGCCTCGGCTACGCTCCTCGCGCATCCGGACCCGAACCAAGTCATCTGCGTTTTTCCCGACGCGTCGCTCGACTTCATCGGCGGCATCGTCACGCAGGTGCCGAAGGATCAACTCGAACTCCCCGTTGACCAACAAGACCACACGCCGCTCTTCTTCCACTCCAAGGCGCTGCGTGGCTCGCAGCTTGCGTGGTCGATTCTCGAGAAGGAAGCGCTGGCGATGCTCGACACGGTGCTGCGTGTGCCCCACCTCACGCTGCGCACGACCGAGTTCTGTCTCTTCGTGGACCACGCCAACTTGATCTACCTCTTCGACCCGAAAGGCCGGGATCCGTCTCTCCCGCGCCACACGTGCGACAAGGTCCTCCGCTGGAGCCTCATCCTCATGGGCTTCCAGTACAAGATCTACCACATCTCGGGTGAAGCGAACGTCTGGGCCGACCTTCTTTCTCGATGGGGTGCCGGTCCGGGCAGCACTGCTCCGGTGTCTTTTTGCGCGCCTCACTCGGCGCCGACGACGCCCGTCAACAACGCGATCATCCAAGTACGGTTTCCCGACAACCCGCGACCTTTGGCCGATCCCGACTTTGTCTGGCCATAGGTGGCGGAAATCGCGGCCTTACAAAGACAATGCCAAGCACAAGGCGCCGCTCTGCAGCTGTCCAAGGACCACGCCGACGGACTGCTCCGCGACAACAACGGCAGCGTGTGGATCCCTGACGCGCCCGACAACGACATCAAGACACGACTCGTGATTCTCGCACACTGCGGCCTCGCGGGTCATCATGGCATCGACACGACACTTCGCGTGCTCCACGATCGCTACACATGGTCCGATCAAGAAGCCGACGTCACGCGTTTCTGCCAGCAGTGCTACCAGTGCCAGAAGTCTGCCCCAGGTAAGGTCATTCCCGTGCCTTTGGGCAGCCAGATCCACGCCTCCAAGCCCAACGAAGTGCTCCATTTCGACTTTTTACACATGGGCCCCTCTACCACCGGTGAAGTCTACGTCTGCATCCTCAAGGACGACTTTAGCGGCTGGGTCCAAGCGACAAGCCACGCGACGGCCGACGTCGAAGCGTTCTTGGACGCTTTTTTCCGCTACACCAACCAGTTTGGCGTCCCGACGACCTGGGTGTCCGATCAAGGCACGCACTTCAAGAACCAAGTCGTCAAGGAGCTAAGCCGTGTCTATGGCGCCGGGCACCATCTCACGGTCCCGCACACGCCGTGGTCCAACGGCACGGTCGAGATCGTCAACCGACGCTTCAAGAAGCTCGTCCAGTGCCTGCTCTCGGAGTGGCAACTCCCGTACTCCTCGTGGCCCGAGGCAACCGCCGTGGCCATGAAGATCATCAACCACTCGCCGTCACGTCTTCTCGGCAACCGTTGCCCGATCACGGTCTTCACAGGCATGCCGCCGCGCCTGCCGATCGAAGGTATCTGCAACCCTGTTACGTTTGACATGGTCGACTACGACACGTTCATGCGTACCCGATACGACGACATCGACGAGCTCCATAAAGCCCTCTTCGAGATGCACCGACAAGTCGCGGACCGCAAGGCGCACGTCCGCGAGCAAAAGCGCCAAGCCCAAGATCGCGCCACCAAGGCAGTCCTCCGCCAGTACGCGATCGGCGACTTCGTCCTCGTCCACACGACGCGCCCAAACGTGCCCAAGGCCTCCTTTTGCTGGGATGGCCCGATGGTAATCAAGGACACAGTATCCGACTGGGTCTACCTCGTAGAAGAAGTACGCTCCAAGAAGACTCACTACGTCCACGCCGCGCGCCTCAAGGTCTACAGTAACGCGTCGAAGGAGCTCTCGTCTCAACTGCTCGACGCCATCGACTTCTCAAGCATGATCACAGAGGTCGATCATTTTCAAGGCCATCGCATCAATGAGGCCGGCGTCATGGAGCTCGATACAGTCTGGCTCGGCATCGAAGGCAGCTCGTGGGAGCCCGTCGCCATCATGGCCGAAGATGTCTACCTCAAGTACAAGCAGTACATGTCCAAGGCCTGCGCTCAAGTTCAACCCGGCACGATGGCCCACAACGAGCTCACGGCCATCCTCCGCGAATACCCGATCGATGCGTCGAGCCAGTACTCGGCCAAGGCGGCTCGCAAGGGCCGTACACAGCGCAAGCGCCTCCAGAAGGCCAAAGCTCCCGCCAAGACTTCAACCCGTCGCGGGCATCTTTGAAGAAGGGGTGTGTGGTGCCGCGCACCAACGACAACATGTCTTTGACTCGTTCCGTCTCTCTCGCCTCGTCGCTCTCGCCTCGTCTCTCTCGCCTCGTCTCCCTCGCCTCGTCCCCGTTCTG
>NW_008246078.1:819493-860402 GCF_000281045.1 Saprolegnia diclina VS20 | reverse complement strand
GCGCCGCCACGCCTGCGGCCATCGAAGGACCCGCGCCTGGCGCACATTCGGTCCAAGCGTGCGCGGCAGATGCAGTCGCTGCGCAACTACATCTACGATCTGACGCAGGAGCTCGAAGCGATCCCAAAGCGGTCGGGGCACATCGCGACGCTGTCGTGGCACGACGTGGCCAAGGCGCTCCAGGACGACACGCTCGAGCAAGTGCGTGAAAACCGATCGCTGAAGCGCCAAGTGGCCCATGCCAAGACGCTGCTTGCGACGCTCCAAGACTGGATGGCACGCGTCGTGCGGCCCAACGAGGTATGCCCGCCTCGCCTTCTCACATGCGCATATGCTTCACTAGCGTGTACCGAGCCTTGTCGAGGAGACGTGGCGCCACTCGCAGCTGCTCGCTGGCGACGACGCGTCGCGCCAAGTGGCGTACGAGTGGATTCTACGGCAGGTCTACCACAACACGGACAGAGCGCTTGCCCACGTGGCTTTTCCCACCGACGCCAGCCACTGCCTCGACGTGCACGTATCCTTTGGCGACGACATGGCATGCCCGCTCCTTTGCATTCAAGTCATGACGCAAGAGTTGATGCCATTTGACCTTGACGACGTCGCCGCCGGGTACTGGGTCGCCGAAAAGACGTTTGCTCGCGCGTACCGCGACCAGAGTTTGGCCGGGCCCCTCGACGTCGACGCCTTTTCACAAACACAGCGCCAAGACATCCAGTACCTCCCAGAAGAGATTCCGTACCCGGGCCAGCGCGTCGTCCGCTACAACGTCCTTAGCGGCCGGTTCCGGGAGCCCGATCGGATGACGATTGCTCTGCGAACGATTTTGTACGACGAGGCCGACCGCCCAAGGGAAGACATTGATGACGGACGCCAATGGACGATCGACACCAAGCAGTGGTACGACCCTCCGGTGCTTTAAACGACAGAGGTGGAAGCTAGTCGACTAGGATCGTGGCTGACCGCGTTGGACCGTCCATGACACGGTGCAGGACGTTCTACACGATCCGGCACCCGTTCACATCCCAAGGCGACGTGGCTTTGCGCGACCTCGCTGCCGTCTACAATGTCGATGCGGCAACTGACAAGGAGCTTTGTGCGCAGCTCACTGCCAAGCTGACCAAGGGTCACTTCGACCAGCGGACGTTCTTTATGCGGCACTATGCTGCGGTGCTCTGCCAACTGCAGCACTTGCGCTTGACCAAGGAGGGCAGCCATTTGTAATTGTCATCCACGATAGCGTAAGTTTAACATTCCGATTTATAAAAAAGCGAGCGAACGTCCGGCGAAGAAGCGCGGCGGGCCTCGTGTGGATCGTAAAGCTGAGATGCCAATGGTATGAGCCAATCACAGCGTCGCAATCCTGGAATTCGCACAGATGAGTACAGCAAAGTGCACTTTGGCTTCAACGTGGCGCGATAACCTTGCACGACGAATGGAGCAGCTACATCAACGAGAAGCCTCGCCCCCCGAACCAGAGTTTGTGCTCTGCTTCTTTTGCTGGTGTGTGCAATGCTAGCCGCCACCACCTGGATGGACAGGACGATGATGGTGCGGTCTTTCACACCGCAAACAAGAGTGGACTCTCTTCAGTATGGAGTGCCGGCTGTTGCGCGACTGCAGCCGTGGCGTAGTGATGGCGTCGTGTTGTAGGTGTAGACAGAATACACTGGGAACAATCCGAATTGTTCAAGTACTACTCTCAGCCGTTCATTACCAAACCCGATGTAGCCACTTTAGCGCCATCTCGTACTAGTATATAGATACTAGGTAAATTGTGCATCGACCCAACAAGCTTGCCTGCTGGGTGCCTTTTCGAGCCTGATGCGTGGTACTGCTCGGCAAATCGTGGCTACTGCAGCGAGCTGCTTTTGTGCGTGCGTCGTTCTCTGATCGCAACTCAGAAGCGCGTGTACTTGCCTGTGCGAATTGAAGCGTCTTGCGCGAAACCGGTTGGCGAGACCGGACGCTGCCCCAGCCGGTACAACCCAATCGCCACACAAAGTCGATGGTGGTCAAGCGGGCACGGCGCCGCAACCCCGAGACGCGCTGCGCCTTCAAGCTCGACGCGCTGAAGCGCGAGATCTACGACCTCCAGTGCACGATCGAGCGGCTCCAGCGGCGCCCGCGTGGCTCGTTGCTGGCTTGGGAAGACGTCGCCAAGGCGCTCCAGGACGACATGCTGCGGCTCGTGAGCGAGAACCGCCGGCTCCAGCGCACCCAGCGAGCGTATGCGCGCTTTTACCACGTCGTGCACGCCTGCGCCCAGCTCAGCATCGACGTACACCTCTCTCACTCGTCGTACCTTATGACTTGAGTAGCGCGTGCCGAGCGTGGCCGAGGAGACGTGGCGCCACACGCAGCTGCTATCAAGCGACCCGACGTCACGGGCCCTTGGCTGCGCATGGATTCTCAAACAAGTGTACTATAATACCCGCCGCGCCATGAGCGCGTTCGCCTTTCCCGAATCAATGGAGAGTGTCGTCGACGTGCATGTGACCGTCCACGACAACCGGCTGCAAATCCACGTGGCGACACAGCAAGTCGTAGCCCACTCGCTGCGTGACGTCGCCGACGCCTACTGGACCGCCGAGCAGTCGTTCGCGCGCCGGTTCGTCGGCCAAGACGACAGCGACGACGAGCGCATCGAGCTTCTCTCCGACTCGATGCAGTACATGCACGAAGCCCTCGCGTATCGTGATTCGAGCGTCTGCTACAACGTCCTCAGCGGGCGCTTTGATGACGCAGCAACGTCGACCTTTGTCTTGCGGACCGTCCTCCACGACGAGCTGCACCCAGCGGCACCGGCCGCGTGGGTCGTCGATACCAAACAATGGTACGCACTTGCATTGACAAAGTGCTCAAGACGACGGGTAGGACGGTCGTTGACGCGCTCTCACCGCACATGACGCGGTGCCGGACGTACTACGTCATTCAGCACCCGATGATTGGGCAAGAACAGACGCCCGTGCCTTTGACGGTGTTTGGCCGTGCGTTTGGCCTCGATGATCACGATCCATGCGTCCTTGCGCGCGCGGTGCAAGAGCGGTCGGCCGCCAACCACCGACGGCAGCGCATGAGCTTCCAGACCTACTTTGAGGGCGTGTTGCAGCGGCAGAAGGTCGCTGCCACGTCACAAGGTGGGCGTGCCCCGGGGCACACGACGCTGTGTTAGTTGTCGTCGGGCGAGCGTCAACGGTGCAAGCCGCCATTTCCCGCTCCGTGGGATGCGAAATAATACACACCGCCTGTCGCTAACTCAAACTCAAACTCAAATCGAGTGCAAAGTGCAAAGTGCACTTTCTCTACACGTTGGCCTCCAACCTACAAAATTCAAACTCAAAAGTACACGTGAAAAAATATCCGTGGGAGAGACAGTGCAACCGGTCATCATTTACCCATGGTCGCCATGGTGACGGCCGACGAAGCCGCGCCCAAGAAGCGGCGCATGACCATCAAGCTCCCGATCAAGCCGTCGCAGGACCCGCGGCTCGACCACATCAAGTCGAAGCGGGCAAAGGCCCTCGAGGGCCTACGCCGCTACACGTACGAGCTCCAGGAGCAAGTGACGAAGCTCAAGCGCGGCCACGTCGCGATGCTGCCCTGGGAAGACGTCGCGCTTGCGCTAAAGGAAGACACGCTCGAGAAGGTCCGCGACAACCGCGCGCTCAAGCAAGAGATGGAGCACCGCAAGCGCCTCTGCCGCTTTTTGCACGAGTGCTTGGCCCGCGCCAGCCCGCTCGACGTACGACCCTCTTTGCAAATCGGCCGAGGGCCGACGAAGACATATATATATATATAGGTGGTGCCAAGCCTCGCCGAGGAGACGTGGCGGCACTCGCAGCTCCTCTCGGGCGCCTCGCGCACCCTCGGCTGCGAATGGATCCTCAACCAGCTCTACTTCAACACGGAGCGCGCTATGGCCCACGTGCATTTCCCCGACGACCCGATTCAGCAGCTCGACTGCATTGACGTCAACATCAGCATCACGAACGAGAGTCTCATTCGCGCCGAAGTCATGTCCCAAGAGTACCTTCCGTACTCGCTCGAGCATGTCTCGGAGGCGTACCGCCTCGCGGCCGAGAGCTTTAGCAAGGCGTATTTGCGCAAAGTTGCTGGGTATCTCGATAGCACCCAGCCGACATTGTCGGCCGACAACTTTCATTACGAGTCGATCGTTCAGCGCCTGCACAGCTGCACGCTGAGCTACAACACGCTGAGCCGCTTCTTCGCCGCCGGTGACCGGTACGTTCTGGCACTGCGCACGATCCTCAAGGACGAAGCTCACCCCGTGTCGAGCGCAACGTGGGTCATGAACACCAAGCAATGGTCGGAACGACGACATTAGCTCACTCAAGCGGCTATTGATCGTGACGTAGGGTTGTCATTGACCGGCTCGGGCCGCAGCTGACGCGGTGCCGGACGTTCTACACGATTGACCACCCGTTCTCGGACGACACGGGGTACGTCCCGGTGTCCGACTTGGCGCGGCACCGCGGTTTGCCCTACGATGACGATGACGCGACCAACCTGCAGCGCCTACGCGTGTCCTTCCACGAGACGCACCACCTTCAGCGCAGCTTTTTCCAAATGCACGCGCGCTGCGTGGCCGACACACTAGCAGCCCGACGCCCACCGGCCGAAGGCTTTGACGAGTGGTCGGCCTTGATGGGTGACGCCATGTAGCGAGACCTCGTTCAAGGCTTAAGTTATTTGAATTCTACCGTGTGATGCTACATGTCCTCTTGCGTCGTTCCGGCCGACTATCGAGACTTGTTGTTTCGAGTTGGATTTGGCCCACAGCTGTGCACCTGGACCTGGACGCCTACTATGGCCCGTATCGTGAGAGCCTGCCGACATCTTCATCTGCCATTTGTGCAGCTTGTGACCTTGGCTGGTGTCTCGGACGACCCAATCTGTCTTTCGCTGCTGGACTCGAACGCGCGTCAGCACCTACAAGCCGCTTTCATTGCGCGTCGGGAACCTTGTAGTGTCGACAAGGTCATTCACATACTACCGGTACCCGATGGCGAAGGAAACAACGACAAGTGACTGACGCTGCAGCTCCTCAAAAGCTGCCGCTTGCTGAAAACGTACGTTTTTAAACCAAAGTCACTTGCACCACGCATCCTCTCGTACGTCGCTAGCTCCGAGTCGTACTTTCCCGACTTGTATGTACTCGCCCCCGCGATTGCATTCGCTGTGCATCACGAACCACACGTCAAACTCGGTGCCTTCAGCGTCGTCGCAGCGCGCGTCTACAGAGACGATGACCATCGACTGTCGCCCGTGGCCGGCTCGTTTCTGCTGTGCTTGCAACAAATGCATTCAGCATGGAGCTGCAGGCCAAGCGACAACGTACGATGTGGTCTTCTTAGATCTTGGGTGCTGTGCTCAACTTTCTTTAACTTTGACAATGGAACTCCAAGTTGATACGATTCTGTGACGTGGCGCAACGAGTGACGACCGAGTCGGTCATGCCTACCAACACCTTTCGCAGCACGAACCCCTGTGCATGTATCCTTTCTAGATGAAGGGCACGTGCGAGTGTCGCTCCACCCCGCGCCCTATCGTTTCGAGAGGAGGTGATGCACGCGCAGTTTGGATTTGGCCCAAAGCAGTGTATTTTTTGAAAAATCCTGTTGCGATCTCAATCGGTCTCGAGCACGGCATGCTCTGAGCCTGCTGTGGTCTAGGCCCTGACCCAAGATGGCGGCTTTGTATCGTGGTTTGGCATGTCATTGCAGCAGTAACCGTACCGCTTCATCCGAACGGTATACCAGAACTCGAGACAACATGAGAAAATACCGTCAGAGGTTCGTCAAGGCATTTGGCTGAGCTTTTGGTTGCTACCACCATTCTTAGCGACAAATGCTGCACAGGGGACACTCATCGTCTCTCGCCCATCGCCGAGACCTCGTCGTATGGATGTAGAACGCAACTCCACACGTTCGTTCGCCAACTCGAAGACCTCGACTCTTCGTTGGGTTTTTTGGCCGTTGGATCCCTTCACCAGTGGATCCGAGTGGTTTTCACCAGCCCTCGTGGCGGTTTCCACTCACGAGGATGGTTCTTTTTCCTTTCTTCACTGGAAGGTTTTTACCACTCGACCTCACTATACCAGTCTCCGTAATATCAATATATTCCGGAGCAGGTCGTGAGCAGCCTTCGTGGCCTCACTTCCACTTCCTGCCTCTCGGACACACTCCTCATCGGGTGTGCGGTTCTGGTTCTTCCTCTTTCTCTCTGCCGAGTGCTTCACTAGCCCAGCTGCTAGTTTGTTAGTATGGATGTAGAAAAAGGGTTCGGTGATTGCTCGCAGGAAGCTTGCTCCGGGCCATGTCGCCCACCTCTTCAAATCCCTTCCTATCACCGTATCATCAGTCCCATCCTCTATAAACTACCCCTTCGCAGACACCATGCAAGTGCGCATCGACACCTTCTTTGGTCGCTTGTTGGGTGGAGCTTGCTGCCAGGCGAGCCAGCACACGCCTCGCCGCTCATCGCTGCAAAGCTACTAAACAGTCAGCTAGTGATACCTCCATGCAGAAGCGTCCGAATGCTAGTTCACAAAGCTCAAGCTTTGAGCCACTGATTGCGTTGTAGCGTTCTCGCTTCAGTACCACTTGGACGCTTCCAGGTCGGGCATGGCAAGCACTGCAGCGTCTACCGACGGACTTTCGTACACGAAGAAAGCCGCGCATCGATAGATAGGTCGAGTCAGCCGTTAAACCGTTCGAATCGGGACGTGACAAGGTACAAGCAACGCGCGAGCAATCACCTCCGTTCGATATCCGCGCGTGTGCGACGACAACGTTCCACCCCGTGTAGAGGCAACTTGCTTTAAGCCATACAATTCGTATACACACGGAGAATGAAAGGGGGCCACGGATGCGCTGACGGCCACGTGCTGCCGTTTCTCGCTTTGAATGGCCACGTGGGGGGCGCCAAGTTGAAGTCACGGGCTTACCACTGGGTCATGAGTCATCTACGGTAAGCTTACAGTATACAAATCTTCTGCCACGTCATGGGCCGCGGAGCAATCAACCGGCCCCTTGCCGGCTCCGACCGTGCGACTGATCGCGCCGAGCTACTCGACGCCTTGTCCGACCACGTTGTGCGACTCTACGCAGGCGTTCATTCCCCCACGACCACGCGCAGTTGAGCGTGTAGCGTCATTCTCGGTGCCGGCAGACCTCGATTCGGTGTCAAGTGACACCAGCTGCCAGTCCCAGCGTCAACATCGTCACAAACTGTGGGATGTTGGCGGCCATGCAGCTTCCGTTCGGGAACCGGGTCAAAAACACACGAAATTTGCGTAATTTACGGTACTTTGCGGGATTTCGTGGGCGGCTACGATTGACGGCAAACCAGCAGCTTCCATAGAGAGGCCTTCGCCGTGGATGCCATGAGTGTCTTTTTCACCTTGTGTGGTGTCGACGCATCCGTGGTCGCATTGTATGAGGATGTTGATGTTTGGTAAGATGTACGACGAATCCTATATGACTCGCTACGGGTCGTGTTGAAACTCAAATGGGTTGCTTCAAGGCGTGCTGTGTCGCAGCTCAGACGCCAAGGACGCGGAAGAATGCACCTGGTACGAACCGCACGGGTCGATCGTCTTTTCTGCCATTGCTCTCGTGCAGTAAGAGACGTCGTGTTCCAACCACCGCGCGTCCGGTATACCTCGTGTATCCAACACCGTGAAATTGGTGAAAATACCGTAATTTTCATGCATCGGCCGCCTTTCAAACACCAGATTTGACCAACCGCCACATGGTTCTGCACCATCGGCATGTACTTTTCGTAATGTGTATCCATCATTCCTCGATTTGCAGCCCCGTCCGACGTTAATAGATGATGAAGTTTGTGCAAAGGCCCCACCCACCGATGCTCGCTTCACTCAAACCGTCCGACCTTGACGTACACCCATCGTGGCTCCCGAGCCTAGCGCACATCAAATCGAAGCGCGTCAAGGAACTCGAGTGTCTCCGCCGCCAAGTGTACATTCTCCAAGGGCACATTGAGAAGCTCAAGCGCTGCCACTCGACGCAGCTGTCGTGGGAGGATGTGGCTCAAGCGCTCAAGGACGACACGCTCGACCAAGTGCGCGACAACCGGTCGCTCAAGAAGAAGCTTGCGCACAACAAGCGTCTCGGCGTCTTCCTCAAGACGTGGATGGAGGCGACCCCGCCGCCGGCGCTGCAGGTAGGCCTCCATACTCGCACACGCTTGAGATTGCACTGGCGTAGCATATCGAGACGTGGCGCCACTCGCAGCTCGTGTGTGGTGACGACGCGTCGCGGGCGCTCGGGTACGAGTGGATAGCGCGCCAGTCGTACTACAACACGACCGCGGTTATGGCCCACATTGCATTTCCGGTCCACGAGACGGACGACGACTTTGTGCGTGTGGCTGTCGACATTGACGACGACGCCCGGTTTTTCGTCCAAGTAGCAGCGCAGCAGGTCGTGCCGTACGACCTCGCGGCGGTCCACAATGCATTTTGGGTCGCGGAAAAGACATTTGCAGCCGCGTTCCGGGACAGATGCACGCAGCTCACCGACCTCTCGGCGCCGACCAACGACATTTTGTACGTGCGCGAGAACCTCGGCACGCCAACACAGCGTATCTTCAACAAGTCGCTCCAAGCGCGCTTCCAGTCGCCGGCATCTGTCACGTTTGTACTCCGCTCGATTCTGAGAGACGACATGTTCCCGGACGACGACGCCGACGACACCGATCCGTGGTCGTTCAACACCAAGTTTTGGATGGTCGCGGACGCGCTTCCGAATGGCAGCACGCGCTGTCGGACGTTCTACACGCTCGAGCATCCGTGCACGCACAGCGGCGGGTACGTCTCGCTTGACCAACTCGCGCGCTGCGTCGGCCTCGGCGGCTCGACCGAGGCAACGCTCCTGGCCGTGCTCAAAGAACGCTTCCTCAACAGCCACCACGCCCAGCGCTTGTTCTTTGCCGAGCATTTCAGCACGGTCTTGGGCGCAATGGCGACTAGAATGGACGACGACGACGCTGTTGTGCAAGTGTAATTGCCACCGAATACGGTACAAACGACTATTTAAGACGACGAAAATACGACAGGGCGATGATGCAACCACGTCACAGACTTGTGTGTGGGCTCACAAGCTGACGATGTGTACCGGTGCACATACACCGGTGTACACGACGCCATTAGGGTGATCGCGAGGAAGCCATTTCTTTGTCAACTTTCCATTCCCAGACTGTTCCGTGGGTCGAGAAGAGGTAGCCGAACCAGGTTTCTTGGATATCAGCTTCAAGAGAACAGCCTTGATCGTACACGTCCCATGCACCAGCCTGCTTCAAGCAGCGGACTGCAAAGCAGACGATGGTGATACTTCCCCCTTATTTTGTCGTCTCTTCTCGACTTGCTACCTTTCGCATCGCCGTGGCGATCCCAGGTCCGCATCAACATAGCCACGCACCATACTGAGTAGCGAGCGACGTCGCTACCGACTTCATTGTGGGCGGTGTCAACGGATATACCTCCATCGGGACACTGGCACAACCTTGCGAGGCAGCCAAAGCCTACCACTGCGATTTGATAGAAACCGAGAGAACTCACGAGTCGCTGACGCCCTCATATGTGGGAGCATAGTGACAAGGCCTGTCGAGACACTGCGTGCATGGCTCGCCGCCGACCGCGGATACAGTTTGCCCCACGCGGAGCTTCAACGGTTCAAGGATGCCCTTTCTAGTCGCGCGACGAGCTACATCACGTCATCCAAGTGCAATGTCGCACTATCCACGAATCACATCGCTTACCGTTGTCGTGGCGACGGTGCACTTTGAGTCTGGCCTTTCTCTTATTTTGTTTTAGTATGCCATACACATATCAAGCTCAGCGTATCTTTTGTATTGGCCAATCAAAATGCGGGCGACCAAAGTTTGCAGCACGTCCTGGTACAAAGTGGCTGGTCGTCGCGCGTTCGGCCACATTGCCCTTTCTAAAAGGGTGCCATTGCACTTGAACTCAGTATGTAATCGCGTCGGTCCCTCGCGTTGGCCAAACCTATTTGTTCCAGTCGTTCGCGGTCCGGTTAAAACGGCGACGATTGGCCAATTGCCATTGTATCTTGAGCGCAGCAAGCCACCAACGCATCAGCAGTATGGGTGCCCAGAGCCGTCACGTTTTCCAAGTCGCCGTGCTTGGCTGCCTCGTCGCCGCGGCGCTCGTGCTCATGAAGCAGCGCAAGTCGACGACCGCCAAGCCGCCCAAGGCCCCGCGCAAGCCGTCGACGGCGCGCGCCCAGTCGGACATTACGGACACCCAAATGGTGTACACGGAACCGGAGCACATCAAGATCCCGCGCCGTGGGTCGGTCGGGCCCAACGACATCCTTGTCATTGGTGTTTGCGGTGGCACGGGCTCGGGCAAGACGACGCTGTCGCGCGCGATCATGGAAGAGATTGGTGAGGCCAACGTCTCGTATTTATCCCACGACTACTACTACCGTGACATCTCGAACCGGACCCTCGAACAGCGTGCGCAGGTAGAGCATCCACCACTGTTCCAAGATGCTTATTTCTATGGTGGTAGCACAACTTTGACCACCCGGATTCGCTCGAAACCTCGCTCTTGGTGCGCCACTTGGAAGCGCTCCGCGACGGCGTCACGGTGGAGGTGCCCATGTACGACTTTGCGACGCACTCGCGCTGCGCCGACACGCAGACGATGGTGCCCCGCCGCGTGATCCTCGTTGAGGGCATCCTCCTCTTTACGGACCCGGACCTTGTCGCGCTCATGGACATCAAGGTGTTTGTCGAGACGCCGTCCGACATTCGGTTCATTCGCCGCCTCCGACGAGACATTGCCGAGCGCGGGCGCACGGCCGAGAGCGTCATCGACCAGTACCTCAAGACCGTGCGGCCGATGCACCTCACGTTCGTTGAGCCCTCCAAGCGCGTCGCCGACATCATCGTGCCTGTCGGTGTCAACGCTGTCGCCCTCGACCTCATTATCTCCCGCCTCCGCTCGTACTGCCCGGAATAGGTCGCAGTAGTAGCGTCGTCACTAGGTTCATCATAGCTCACCGCAATTCACACTCCACTCACCTCGTCCCTGTCGTCGCCGTTCGTTAGCGCACCGAGTGGACTCTTGACCGAATCGGCTCCAAGTACCGGTACATAGGTTTCGCGATCGACCACCTCGTGCAGCTCTGACAACGCACAACTGGGGCTTGGAGTGCAGCGCCGATCGGTGGGCAACGTAACCTGCTTCGTTGCTCGACCCAACTACACTGAGCACGCACTTGCCTTGCGTACCAGCAAGACACCAGTGCCGTGGTACGACACGCTGCCGATGACACGCCAGCCCCATCTAGCCATTGAGGCCAGTGTCGAGCCCCGCCCGAGGGATCGTCAGATGGCTGCGTGGATGAGCTTGAAGTCATGCGCCCACCGCCGGGTCTCCTCTTCCACCACCGATCGACTGGTACGTAATAGGTCGTAATACGTCAAGGTACAAAGTTGTCATTCAAAAAAGTGCAAAATCATCTATCAAAAAAGGACATTTCGAGTTTAGGGCAGCGCCGCTTGCTTCTTCTTGTCGCGGAGGAGGTTGGTGAGGAAGAACTCGCCGGCCTTGTAACTCGACCGGACCATCGGGCCACTCGCCACGTAGAGGAAGCCCATGGACTCGCCGACCTTTTGCCATTCTTCAAACGCTTCCGGGCTAATGTACTCGGCGACCGGCATGTGGCGCGTGGACGGGCGGAGGTACTGGCCAAACGTGACGACGTCGACGCCCGACGACCGCAGGTCCTTGAGCGTCTGCAGCACTTCAGCAGGCTTCTCGCCAACGCCGAGCATGATGGACGTCTTGGTCACGAGCGTCGGCTTGACCTTCTTGGCGGCTTCGAGCACCGCCAGCGACTGGCGGTAGTTGGCGCGGTGGTCCCGCACGCGGCGCTGCATGCGCTCGACCGTCTCTACGTTGTGCGCAAACACGTCGAGGCCCGAGAGCGCGACTTGCTCGATGAGGTCGACGCGGCCCGAGAAGTCGGGCGTCAAGCACTCGATGAGGATCTCGGGCAGGCGCTCGCGGAGCAAGCTCACCTATGTATCTCGTGAGCGACCCGCGCCTATGGCAGATGCATCGCCGTACCGTCGAGGCAAAGTGCTGCGCGCCAGCATCCGGGAGATCGTCGCGGTCGACGCTTGTAAAGACAACGTAGTCGAGGCCCCAGGACGCGATCGCACGCGAGACCTTGTCGGGCTCCTCAAGGTCGAGCGCTGGCGGGCGCTTGCTGGTCTTGATGGCGCAGAAACTGCAGCCGCGCGTGCACGTGTCGCCCATGAGCATGATCGTGGCGGTCGCGGTCCCGTTCTTGCCGCCGCCCCAGCACTCGCCAATGTTCGGGCAGCGCGCTTCCTCGCAGACAGTCGCGAGGCCGAGCGACCGAACCGTGTCACGCAGGCGAAGGTAGTTGTCGCCGGACGTCGGCTGCGCCTTGAGCCAGCTCGGCTTGCGGTTGCTCGCGTTGGGCTTGCGCGACGGCTTGACCGACTCGGGCGAGGCCATGAGCGAGTCGAGGTCCTCGGCCTTGATGACATTGTCACCCCAGGTCGCGTCGAGCTTGTTCTTCTTGGCCTCGTTGAGCGCAATGGCTTCTTCAGCGAGCTGCTCGCGGAGCGCGACGAGGCGCGACGACCGCTTCGCCGCGGCTGTCGACAGCGTGCGTGCAAGGCCCGGCAGCATCGTCTTGAGGTCAACTACGGTCGAAGCCGGAAAGCTGCAATGGCCAATCGGTTGGCCTGGCTCCGAGTCGGATTGGGATTTTTTATACCTCTTTAAATACGTACTTTTTTCTCACACTTGGATAAAGTAGGTGCGCCTATTGTATTGATGGGGCGCGGTCATTTAATTCGACTGTGATGCGAAGCGAAGTCCACGCGGAGCTGCGGGACGACGAGCATGGCGGCGCGGGCGCGGGCGACCATCTGGGCCGGCCCAGCGGCCACGGCCATCGCCGTGCAAGGCGTGCGCTGTACCATGCTTGGCACCGCCCATGCCCTGTCTTTGATCCAACGCCACAAAGGCGTCGCAATGACACCCGATAACCACGACTCAGCGATACGTGTCATGGGCCACTTGAACCAAGGTGCAACCTGCTGCCACGCGATCGCCATCAATCACGCTGGTCGCTGCAACCACCGTTCACATGCTCATGGCGTCACCAAGCCCGCGCTGGTATCGCCACGACCTCGTCCATCTGCATGTGTAGTTGGTAGCGCAGCCGCAGCCTCATGGATTACTCGACACCCGTGGGTCGCATTCGCTCCGCCAGCCTCTCGTGACAGCGCGGTGTGCCCTGTTGCTGGTCCTACCTAGCGCCAGCATCTCGTCGGCGAGGCCATCGTTGTCGGCGGCGGCAGTGGCGGCGGCGGCGCTGGGCCATGCCCGGAAGCAGCCTTCCTTCGCCACGCATCGGTGGACTTCATCGCTTCACATAGAAATGGGCTTCGGCCTATAAAATTAGAGAGGTGCTGCAACGCCGTAAACTGACTGCGTCCGAAGTGAAGGGCTAGGGAAAGCGTGGCCGGTCGTTGCGACCTCTGTCTTTGAATACCTCTCACAATGCATACTCAGCGGGGCCGGGGCCCTGGGCCGGCGCACCTCTAAGAACGCATAGCCCGAGTGGAAAAATAATCAAGTTTGAGAGACTTGACGCGAACGGGAAGGCTGGTTGAGTGGTGTTGAGGCTCGCGGCAAATTTATTCTGGAAAAAGGCAGGATGTTCCAACGTGTTGCTCAGTCCGTGCGCGCCCACGGGGCCAAGGCCGCGGCCGGCGCCGGCGCGTCGCTCGTCGCCGCCAGCGTCATGACCGGCGTCACCTCGTTCAGCGACGACTGCATCCCGTCGCCGCACTATGGCTTTGAGCACCAGGGCCCGCTGACGTCGTTCGACTACGCCAGCGTCCGCCGTGGGTACCAGGTGTACAAGGAGGTCTGCTCGACGTGCCACTCGCTCGATAAGATCCACTTCCGCCACCTTGTCGGCGTGACCCACACCGAAGACCACGCGAAGAAGCTCGCGGCCGACATTGAGGTCGTCGATGGCCCGAACGACGAAGGCGAGATGTTTGACCGCCCGGGCAAGCTCTCGGACCCGTTCCCGAAGCCGTATGCCAACGACGAGGCCGCCGCCGCCGCCAACAACGGCGCCGTGCCGCCGGATCTTTCGCTCATGGTCAAGGCCCGCCACGCCGGTGCCGACTACATTTTCTCGCTCATGACGGGCTACGTGCCGGCGCCGGAAGGCAACGATGTGGGCGCGGGTCTCCACTACAACCCGTACTTCTCGGGTGGCATGATTGCCATGGCCCAGCCGTTGAACGACGGCCAGGTCGAGTACGAAGACGGCACGCCGGCCACGGTCTCGCAGATGGCCAAGGACGTCGCGTGCTTCCTCTCGTGGGCCGCCGAGCCCGAGCACGACGAACGCAAGAAGATGGGCATGCAGTGGTGCTTTGGCCTCTTTGTCACTGCCCTCTTCACGGGCTACTATAAGCGCATGCGATGGGCCCCGTTGAAGACCCGTAAGATTACTTACTTCAAGTAATTTCGTAGAAAAAGCCTAGAGCAGCAGCAAGAAGAAATCATGTTTACACCTACTTGATCGAGCTCGTCGCTCGCCCTCGTCTCCTGCGTCGCTAGCATGTATGTTGGACCAATAGACCCCAATGATCTTATTCCGTTGCTGTTGTGCTATTTGCTTCGCGGTCGTCGCAGGAGGATGACACGCCGTCATCGACGCCTCGCTGCTGGCACAACCATCCGCGCGGATCAGCAGCTCACCAGCAGCTCCGACATCGTGGTCAACTGACCCATCATGCCCTTGGGTGTCATCATTGCAGCCTCGTAGCTTGTCGACCCTGGCCTCGATTTGCGTGTATGATCGATCATTTGCGGCCTTTCTTCAGAGGCAGCGACGAGTAGAGCTTGCAGCCGAGCTGATCGGCGCGGCGGATTGCCTTGCATTGAGATGATACGTGGTCGTTGACCAAGGCGATAGTCCAACAACTAGTAGACAATATTTCATGAGACGGAAAGGACTATATTAGTTGGTGCTATCGGGACGGAGGCTCTCGACGATGCACGCGCGCAGCATCGTGCTCAGGACGCCGGCGCAGCCGTCGGAGCAGAGCTCGATGGCTTCCTGCACCTTGGGGTATGTCATGCCACCCTTCTGCATGACGTGCGTGATCTGGCCGCGGGCCGGCATGAACGCCACCATGACGTGGCCGCCCGTCTCTTTCGTCGTCGGGTCGAGGAGGACGGTCGCGTCGGCCGTGTGGCCCGCGCTGCAAGCCGTGACGACGTCGATCATCTCGACGCCAGCGTCGACCAGCGCCAAGCTTGCGCACGTGATGGCAGCACCGAGATCGCCGCCGTCGCTTTCGAGCACGACCGCATGGACACTGATCTGGCACTTGGGCAGCTTCTCGAGGAGGAGCGACGGCGCGAGCGCTTGGCGCATGAGGTTACCGTACTCGAGCTCGAGGTCGTTCATGGACGCATCAAGCACTGTCGTGCTCGACGGAAGCTTGATGTCGCACACCAACGGCTGGCCGCGCTGCTTGATGGCCACTTCGGCGCGCGGGCCGTACACGGCGCAGACGACGCGCGTCCGGCCAAACTCGACGTACGCCGAGCCCGCTGCCTTGCTGAGCACGCCGCAGCGCATGAAGCAGGCGCGGAACTCGTCGTTGCCGCGGCCATCGGGGCGCGAGTAGTGGCCCTTGGCCACGGCCACGGCCGCCGGGTCCACGGGCTTGAGCGTCGGGAAGTAGCAGTTCTGCATGCGAGCGCTGGAATTGAATGGAAGCGCCCCCAAGCGAATCCAATGCCGAATTTAGTCCGAAGCCGTACATGCAATGTACGGCTCGTACAACAAGCCGTACATTGTCGGTGCTGGAAGATCGCCCAAGTTGATGCGCAGCAGTGATTATTGTCCTGTACAAAACATACTACGAGGGCTAGTAGAGATCACGAGTCATGGCATGTACTAGGTACTATATGTAGTTAGGATGCAAGACTTTTCGTAGCCGATCAATTAAATTCAACTGCACGGAAAACAACACAACTTCTGAACGACTAACCGCTTCAAGGATCGAGTTGCTACAGTACTGTAGTTTCGCACGCTGCTTGGCTTGTAGCGGCTCGTAGCGACCTCGATGTAGATAGTCTATAGCTCAAATCACTCCTGCTTGTCACGAGTACTCGGCAGGGTCATGTCAACGTACTCTACTACCGGTATAAGAACTTATGATGCACCGGTCAAGCTGTCATGCGCGATGGCGCGCCATGCCACCGTCGAATATGGCAGCACGGGACGACGACGATGGCGCTCAGTGGTCCCGTACAACGATCGAATCATGGGTGGAACCGGGGTCTAGTACTTTGTATTCCATACACGGGCTGCTATTTAGTCGTCTTCTAGGTCGATGCCAGGCACCAACTCGGTTGTGTCTGCGCTCAGGCGGTTGATCTCGTCCAAGAGCATTTCCATGATTTCGTTCTTGTCTTCCATCTTGATGCGGCCGTTGTTCATGAGCGACTGCTTCATGATCGTGAGCGCGTTGTAGTCCGGGTGGTCGGCCGGGATCTCGACGGCAATCTCAGGCAGCTTGACGTCCCAGATCGAGGTGTAGCCCATGCGCTTGAAGGCCTCAGCGTTCACAATCGCGCGCTTCTCGTCGTCAAACGGCGTCGCCGGGATCTGGATCAAGTCCATGAAAAGGTCCGTACCGGACGTGAGCGGCCAGCTCTTATCGGCCATGATGAGCTCGTTCTCGACGCGGCCCTTGAGCGGCGTGTAGTCGCTCTCGGGCTCGTTCTTGTTGTCCATGACCGACTCGTACTTGCCGTACTCCGCATCAAGCTCCTTGTCGCTGAAGAAGAGGCGTTCCGACTCCTCGGCGTCCGTGGGCACCGTCGGCTTCAAGGGCGCCTTCTCCATGGCCTGCTGGAAGAGGCGCTGCTTGGCCTTGCCACGCTTGCCGCTGGTCGCGTCGTCCGAGAAGGACGCCACGGCGGACTTGGCGACGGAGCGCGCTTGGCGCGGCTGGCGAAGGACGCGGAGCATCATCTCTCGGTACAAATGGTGGTCTGCTGCGTTCTGCCCTCCACCACTTATAACGTGCGGAAGTATCCGGACGAATCGTGCCAATCACAGCATGCGAATGTACTTTTATTTTCATTTTCATACAAATCATTTCGAACATTGAATTAAAATACATTGTCGTGCCAAGGCGCAGGGATCCGGATATGATCCTAGTCGACACGCAACTACCACAAACGACTATACGGTTTGGGAACCGACTAAAGTGGGTAAAACAGAGGTTAATCCCAACCTGCTGGCTTGACGTCAACCTGCGACTTGGCACTCGTCGACGACAGTTCGCCATCCAATTTTCAATTTTCTTGAATTCATCGACCAGGGGCATACTGAACCTTCAAGAAGCTTGCCCGGCCGCCAATCAATTCTCGACTAATACCTGTCGTCGATCCCGGTGGAGCCATGGATACATGGCAACTGCGCCTGCTGTAGGCGGCGGCTGCTTGCGAAGCGTGGCCGCCCCACGTTTCGCGGTCAAGTGCAATGCTACTCGACAGGCATTGGCGGCGAAGAAGCCTGTAACGCGACACCACATGGACCGGCGATCCTGGGGCGAGGGCGAGAAGCAAGTTGACATTGCGGTACTCGAGAGGATGGCGGGACGCTGTTAGCGTCGATCTTGTACGAGGCGGTCGTGCCAGGGCCAGCCCCGCGATAGCGACTAGAAGGGTGCGTTGGACCACGGCCGTCAAGTAGGTAGATTTCGCGCACTTTTGGGACATACTGGGAGAAACCCAGTGGTGGCAGTAATACCCACAGTACTGTGTAAACTGACTGTCAGATCCGAAAAAGATTGGAAGCGATGGAAGGCTACCTCCGGTTCCGCGGCAAGTGCAAGGAGTGGCAGGCTGCGCATGACAAGGTCATTCGGCTCGTCACGGCCTTCCAGAGCCAGATCGGCAAGACGAAGGAGGTCGAGGAGCCGCCGACGGTCGAGGACGAGGGCATGGAGCTGCTGGGCCTGCATGGGTACGGCGGCAACCGATCGATCGACGGGTACCTCGCGGAAGGGACGCTCGCCGCGCTCAAGGCGTACCCGCGCAACGTGCAAGACCTCCTTCTCGACATGTACGACATCCTCGAGGAAACGCAGAAGCGCATCATGGCCATGTCGACGTCGGAAGCGGTCGATACCGGTCCGTCGGGCATGCAGGTCTCGGCGATGCAATACTTGCGCTTCATCAAGATTGAGCTCGACATGTACGAGTCCGAGTACCAGCAGATTGTACGTCCTCTCGCCTCCGCTGCTCGCGTTGCGATGCGTATGTAGGCCATCACGATGGCGTCGATGGAGTTTGCGACAGCGACAGGCGCCATGAACGCGTTCATGACGTCGCTCTCGACGCAGCCCTTCATCAACATTGACACGATCCTCGCCATCACCGAGGTACGACAGCTTCATCATGCATCATGCAACTGCTCATGCGCCGGTAGCAACACAACTTTTCGTACCAACTTCTAAAGGCCGAGCCCAAGGACGAATGGGTCTAAAGCACCGCCCTATTTATGAAGACTACCTCCATCATCATCATCATCCTCATCATCATTTCCTAAGCCATTTCAATCAATTTTGGGCTGTCCGTCCTCATCTTCGTCATCATGTGGCCATCATCTTTGGCGCACCAGGTTTCTTCATGGACCTCGCTTGGGTCTTCCGCGCAGCCGAGCCGCATGAGCACCGGAACGCATGCAAGAGGCTTCGAGAGCCTGTGCCATGATGATGCGCTCCTCGCAGGACACATGAAGGGTGCGACACGAGTCAGCATTACGCCTTCGTCGCGCGTCTACTGCACACCTCGAAGCTGTCGGGTACGGCGAGGAGCCAGTGAGCGTAGTAGCGCCCGTCCAACCAGCGCTAGTGTACCCAGTAGTATGATCCTCACTTTGTCGTCTTAGTAGAAATGGGCTGGCGCTGAAATTGAACGAGCCAAAAGAAACTAACTAAAGACTTCACAGACAGTGCGGGAGTTGGCGTAGAAGCGTGTGCTGCGCTGCATGCATCTTCAACATCCCCGCCACGTGCTCGGTAAACGCTTAGTAGACTTATGTAGTACGCAAAACAAGAGGAGAAGGATCGAGCCTGCACGTCGAGCGCTCATGGCTTGGGCAAGGTCGACTTGACAATGTCCATGAGCAGCTGAAACTCATCACGGCGCTGCGCGCGCTCCTCGGCGTCGCGCTGGTCCCGGCGCTGGGCCTCTTGCGCGCGGAACGCCATCTCTTGGTCGAACCGCCGCTGCTCAAACTCGAGCTTCTGACGCTTGAACTTGCGTTCTTCCTTCGCATCGTCGAGGTGCTGCGCCGACATGCGGAGCTGGCCATCCAAGAGGCGGAGAAACACGCTTACGTCCGCGGTCGAGACGGCAATGGCGGATGTTGCGCTGTGCAGCGGCGAGGCCTGCGTTGGCGGCGTGGCCACGGGCGCAGGCGTCTCCAGCGACGCGTCGACTTGCAGTAGCAGGTCCACGCTCGGCACCCGGTCGACTCGCCCTTTGCCTTTGAACTTGACGTCGTCGACGCGGTGGCGGATCGCCGTGAGCACGCGCGTGCTGTCTTCAATCATCTGCGCCGACGGCGGGTCCTTGAAGCGGAAGCCCGACTGCATGAGGATGCCATACCGGTCCTTGCACGCGCGGGCCGAGAACTGCTTGCCGACGTAGGCGCAGAGCGTCGTCCGGATCTGCTCCCACTTCTCGGCGACGCTGCCATGCACCGCGTTGTACGGCTCGTGCTTGAGCACGAGCCGGAGGAGCTCCATGTCCTCCTCATAGTTGAATTTGAACCGTTTTTTGACTTCTTCGACCCCTTCTTTCGCCCCGGACGCCATGGCTGCCAACCGTCAAATTGCCGAATTCACCGTAATTTCCCTTCCTCTGAAAAAGGCACCTTCTTTTGTCATACGAGTGTCTCATCGCCACCCTTTTATGGTGACATGGCCAGCGCGTTTCAAGGGTTCTGAAAACACACAACAAACTTCACACTTGATTTGGGGACGAGCGACGCCATGCAAGCAGACCAAACCGAACGACGATACAACACAGCCGTAGTAGAACTTGAGATGCCGAATGGATCATTCACACTGCTACATTAAAATGGTACGGCCGAAATACAACGGGATGGCTGTTCGTTGGACTCGTAAGTGGCGTGCTTTTAGTGTACTGGCAACACGGGTAGCCGGACTGGATCTGAGGCTTCACAACACCCCTTTTTGTCTTATAGACCTGGATTTGGCACCATTACCGTAATTATACTGTGAGGGCCAAAGCAACGATGGACGAAGCCGAGTTTAGCCGCTTGCTGGGGCAGTTCCCTGTCGTCCGCCAGAGCACCTACTGCCGCGTGGCGTGGAAGCCCGACGTAGGTCGCTCGTCGCTCTGCATGGCGCTCATGCTGCTATAGGCCACGCCACGCTCGACGATCACACAAGAAGAGACCGATGGTACGACCCGACTCGTTGAATAGGTTGGCTTAGCCTCGCCTTCGCATATCTTAGCGCCGTCCAAGAAGATGAAGACCGACGTGAGCCTCTCGGCGGCCATCGAGACGTACATGCAAGAGTACTTTACGCCCGCCGAGGCCACGCGGATCCGCGTTGCGTTCGAGAAGGCGCATGCCGACCTGGTCGACCAGCTCTGCCTCGAAGACGTCGAGGACATGTGCCACCAGTTCCAATAAGCGCCGTCAAGATATGCATGCCACGTACCATCTCTTCTTGGTCGCATCTTGTCGAAACGGTTATCATGCAACGACACGTCGCGCTGGGCCTGCTCCTACCGACGCTCGCGCTGGCGCAGACGCCATCGTCGTCGACGCCGCTCATCTTGGGCGTCGGTCCTGGTCTCTTTGGGCTTGTCCTTGTCGTTCTCTTCTGCGTCCTTCTCTGCCTCTGTGGGTACTCGTCAGCGCATCGCTGGTACGTCGTCGGCCTCGAGTGGACTCGACGACCCACATGACAATGTAGCGGTCTCTTCTTCCTGATTGCCTCCATCCTCATTTCAACCGTCGTCTTCTTCCTCACCGTCAAGGTCACGGCGCCAGGACAAGCCAGTGTCCACCGCCAGGTCTTTGACTGAACTCGAGACTAACTAACTAACTATGTGCAGGAGTACAGCAACAAGGGCGTGACGAGGGCGGTTGTGCGCGCCGTCTTGATCGCGTTTGCAGTTCTCGCGCTCATCTCGATCGTACTGACGCACGTGATCTCGCCACGTCACGTACTCTACTGCCGCTGGAGGTACCATGGCGAGCTCAAATGTACGAGGTAGGCGCGACGCCTTGGCGAGTGGCTTCCGCAGCGCGCTCGGGCCCGTCAGTTCTGAGAGCAACCTCTGTTCGGACCGCAACCTCAGATCTGATTGCAGTCTGCATCTCAGTTCTGGTTCCGTTTTGGTAGAGACTTGAGATTTGATAGCAATCGCGCTGTGAGAATGCGACACGTTCTAGCTTGTGGCGCTTCCTGGCTTGAGTGTCCCGTAGCAGGTGTGCGAGCAACGCGCGTCTTGCTCGTACCTGTGCTCGTACTAGTACTGCGTCGTGTCGACCTCAAGAGTACAGCGCTCGTACGTGAACCATACTCCTGCTAGTAGGATGTTGGTCGAGTATATTGTCTATCTGGTTTACGCCGACATCTTCTTCAACGCGTCCTGCACCTGGACTTCGGCCGAGAGGTACCCACGCTTGTCGTAGTTGGTGTAGTAGCCCATCTTCTTGGGCGGCGGGCGCGCGTTCTGCGGCAACACGTCAAACTTGTGCGGCTTGAGGAGCGCGCGCAGGCCGAGACGGTTGTAGTAGACCGACTTGATCGAGCCGCCGGCCTTCTCGATGGCCTCGATCGCGCCTTCCGACGCCTGCGTGATCTCAATGTTGATCGGCGTCGTCAAGTGCTGCTTGCCCTACAAACGATACGAGAGATGAGCGTGGATGCAGCAACGAAATCGCGTACGCTGGCGAGGAGCTTCACGCCGTGCTTGATGCGCGACGTCGTCAAGAGACCGCTGTCGGTCAGCGTCTTGAGCGTGATCGTCTGCGTCGGGTCGATGCGGCCCATGTCAATGAACAACTGGAGGCGGTCGACGTTCAACGGGTGCATGGGCGTCGCCCACTTGTTGTTGAAGCCGCGCTTGGGCACACGCTGGTGCAGCGGCGTCTGACCACCTTCGAAACCAAGCGCAGGGCCCGAGCGACCCGAGCGGGCCTTCTGGCCCTTGTGGCCGCGGCCACAGGTCTTACCCTTGCCCGAGCCGATACCGCGACCGAGACGCTTGCCGCGCTTGTGGGCGCCAGCGTTATCGGCCAAGTTGTTCAAGCGGATGGGCTCAAACACAGCAGCCATCGGCGCGGCCTGCGTGGACATCGGGCGGAGCGTCATGCGCCCAAGGGCTTGGCGGAGCGCGAACATGCTGCGACTGCTGCTGGACAAGCGATAAGATGACTGGTCTCGAAATCCTTGCTGCCATTGGTAATACTCTAGAGGTTTATCATCTTTGACAGGAAATTCCGGATACACCCTCGTTTCCGGACGGCCCAGCGGCTTTATTTACGGCATATGCCGAAACGAATCGGCTGCGCGGTGTTGTTCAGCGCCTCGTCGCCTTCGACTGCACCAACCTATCCACTGTATTCCAACACCATGCGCCTGGATGTACAATAGTACGACCTTGCGCTTGCAATAGTAAGAAATTAGTCGTTGGAACGACTGCAGATATATTCACCCAAAGGGCGGGATTATTAAAATCGGCAATGCCAAAAATAAAAACATGCAAGGCCGCAAGCGGCTGCGTCGTCTGGGATTTGGCCTGTCGCCTGCACACAGCGCCGTGCTATTGTATGGCGAGGTGCTCTCTTGCGCATCAGAAGCCGCCAAGGCCACGTTTGCATCGTGCGAGGCGCCGCGGTTCAAAAGTGGCACATGCCGCACGCTAAATTTATCGGCGCTGATTGGGCGGTGGTTTTCCCGGCAATCTTGGTTTTGTGGCAAAAATGGACTGGGACCAAGGCGCGGTGACGTCCCTCGCCGGCGGCGCGGGCAGCGCCGGCAACGGTAGCACCAACTCCAACTACGACCTAACGCGGCGCTGCGTGAGCTTCCTCCGCGGCTTCCGCGAGGATACGACCTTTGTGTACCGGCAGCAGCTCACGTCGCACGTCCGCCGGTCGCACCTCCTCCTCGAGATCGAGCTGCGCGACCTCACGTCGTACGACGCCGAGCTTGGCGACATGCTCTTGACCAAGCCAGGTACGATGCTACCGCTGCTCGAGGCCGCGGCCGCGACGGTCGCGAAGGGCTCGACGAGCCACATCCAAGTCGTGCTCAAGAGCGCGTCGCTCGAGTCGCTTCGGTTGCGCGATATCCACGCGACGCAGGTCAACCGCCTCGTCAAAGTCCCCGGTATCATCATTAGCGCGTCCAAAGTCCGCGCCAAGTGCATGTCGGTGATGGTGCAATGCAAGACGTGCGGCCACTCGAAGAAGCTGCCGTGCCCGAACGCGTTCTCGGGCGTCCAGCTGCCGCGCAACTGCGAGCGCCAAGCCGAGAGCCAAAGCGACGGCATAGTGCCGAGCGAAGCGTGCGCCAAAGACTCGTACATCATCGTGCCTGACAAGTGCGAGTACGTCGACCAGCAGACGCTCAAGCTGCAGGAGAGCCCCGAGGTCGTGCCGACCGGCGAGATGCCCCGGAACCTCCTCCTCTCGTGCGACCGATACCTCGTCGACCGCGCGCCGCCGGGCACGCGTGTCTCGATCCTCGGTATCTCGAGCGTCTTCAACTCGGGCGCCAAGCGCCAAGTGGGCGCGATCGCGATTCGCACTCCGTACTTGAAGGTCGTGGGCATCGAGGTATAGAATCGTATCGCTCTGTTGCGATATAGAATTGCACTCGTCGTGCTAGATTGACGAAGAGGGCGCGGGCCGCGCCCGCGCGGTCTTTACGCCCAGCGAAGAGGAAAAGTTTCATGAGATGGCGCGCGACCCAGACCTCTACGAGAAGCTCGCGACGAGCATTGCGCCGTCCATCTACGGCGACTACACGGTCAATATCAAGAAAGCCATTGCGTGTCTCCTCGTCGGCGGCTCCCGCAAGCGCCTCCCCGATGGCATGATTGTACGTCCATTTTCGCTTGATTTTTCTGTATTTTCTGTATTTTTCGTATATTTTCGTATATTTTCGTATATTTTCGAATGCTCGATCCCTTCGCTACAAGCAACCTTCTGGTCGATGCCATGAGCGGTGAGACGAGCATTTGTACTTTGCTCCCTCCCTAGTTTGCATATTGGCGACCTGCGATGGTTACAATTGCGATATACTCATGAAAGAAATGTCTAGTTGCGTGGCGACATCAACGTGCTTTTGCTGGGCGATCCGTCGACGGCCAAGTCGCAGTTTCTCAAATTCACAGAGAAAGTTGCTCCCGTCGGCGTCTACACGAGCGGGAAGGGCAGTTCGGCGGCCGGTCTCACGGCATCGGTCATCAAGGATGCGAAGGGCGAGTTCTTTCTCGAGGGCGGGGCCATGGTGCTCGCAGACGGCGGCGTTGTCTGCATTGACGAGTTTGACAAGATGCGTGAGAGCGACCGCGTTGCTATCCACGAAGCCATGGAGCAGCAGACCATCTCGATTGCAAAAGCCGGTATCACCACGATCCTCAACTCGCGGTAGACAACGTTTTTTTCAAGTGTTTCGATATGGAACGCGACCACTAGGGCGTCGGTGCTCGCGGCCGCCAACCCGGTGTTTGGCCGCTACGACGACATGCGCAGCGCAAGTGACAATATCGATCTCATGAGCACCATTTTGTCGCGCTTCGACATGATCTTCATCGTCCGCGACATCCAGGACGACGCGCGCGATCGGCAAATGGCCGCGCACGTCGTCAAGGTGCACACCAACTCGCTCCAGGCCCACGATGAGAAACAAGGGGTAGGGCACCGTGCTTCTCTTATTTGTGCTGCATTTGTGCTGCATTTGCGCTGCATGTGTGCTGCATTTGTGCTACATTGTTGCCGTATTCTATTTCTCGACGCTTTTTCTAATGCTTGGTAGGAAATTGAACCGTGGCTGATGAAGAAGTTCATTACGTACTGCCGCACGCGGTGTGCGCCCCGCCTCGGTATCGAAGCCACACAGGCGCTCCAGGACTTTTACGTGAGTGTCCGCGACGAAGTGCGCACGCAGACGCAAGAGGCGACGATCCCGATCACGGTGCGGCAGCTCGAGGCGCTTGTCCGCATTAGCGAGAGCCTCGCCAAGATGCAGCTCAAGCCGCAAGCGACCGTCGAGCACGTGTACGAAGCCATCCGAATGTTTCGCGTCTCGACGATGAACGCGGCCAAAGACGGCGGCACGCAAGGAATGTTTGGCGGCTTCCACGAGAAAGCGCAGGAGGTCGAGGCTTCGATCCTGCGCACTGTCCAAATTGGTACGCGCGTCGAGACGCACGCGCTCTACTCCAAGCTCGAGTCGCAGGTGCGTTGTCGCTGGGTTTTTTGAGTTTTTTGAGGTTGAGTTTGAATTGAATGTGGCGCGTAGGGCCACAACCCAAACGCGATCCAGCGGGCGATTCGCGGGATGGTGCAGAAAGGCTCGCTCAAGCAGATGAACCAGTTCAAGTACGTCGTCCGTGCGATTTAAATAGTGGACGACGCAATGCAATGCTATTACATGTTGCAATTTCTCTGTGTGGCGATTGCAAAATGGCTTTTGGTATAGTATTTGTGGTCGGCAGACAGAACCATAGTTCTAGTCCATTTTCGGTTCTAGTCCAAGCGTCGTAGGGCGACGACAGAAGAGCCAGACGAGCCCCCGCGCCGCCGCCTGCGCAGCCACGGACCGGCGAGCGAATGAAGAAGAAGGAGATTGCTAGTCTCTACGTATTACGTATGCGAAGTCTTTGTGTAATTATGAAGATAACGCGAAACACGTTCATATATATATATATATATATAGTCCATAGTCAAGGACGCGACGCACGCCAACGTTTCGCTTGTCGAGTTTGCCTTTGTCAACGAAACGACGCGTGGCTCGAACAGAGCCGCTTGGACGCCTGCAACTCCAACCAGTGCCATTATCTCCATCCGAAAAGACCATGTTGGCGTCCAAGTGCTGCTGTGGGAGCTGGCCATCGCTGAGGTGTTTATTAGGCAGCTCGACCAAAGACTATCGTACACCTTGTAGAGCTCGTCCAGACATACGTGGCGGCGTCATATGCTTCAGGAAATAATTTGTAAGGTCATCCCAGGCAATCGTCGAGGTCCGCCACGACAGCCGGGCACGCAACTTCATCATCGGTCGGTCGATATGTTGTTGTACCTGGCTGCACTTACAGGCCGTTACGCTGCTACGAACTAGACAATAATTGCATGTGGATACTTGCTTCACTTGCAGTTGTAATTCCAGGGCATGGACTGAACGACACAAACGCCTGGTGCTGTCAACACAAAGATACCAGCTGAAGGTACCTAGCTATCGAGTTTGCATCCACATCATTGAATCAGTGCGTTTGAAGAGTAGTATCTAGGACGCAGCACAGTACAGCGAGTCCAGTAGCCTTGGAAAGTAAGGGTGCTCGGGCAAGAAAAGGTCGTCCTTCCTTAAACAAAATGCACTTCATATCTAAAGGATCATATTCCAGCAGCTTCAAGGACGGAGATGGATGGGAGCAATGTCGCGGGCAGATTCTCTGGCGTCTCTGGAGCGAGTGCTATGCCCGAGCTGTCGCCAGCCACGAGTGCTGTCCACATGCCGTCTGGATGTCTTCGGTTTCAACCGAAACGGCTGCATCGACGTGGCGCACTGTAACGCAGTGAATCTCGTCGAATCTGGCCTGCCATATTCGTTTTACTTGAATACACTATACTGTCGAATCTGAAAGATCGCCGGCCGGCCACACTCGTCGCGTTAGTTTTACATTTCCAGTCCCCTCGACGAGCTCCTTTTCTCCATCTGCCAACGTATTCTATCAGCTACGATGAACTCGCCGACCAACAACAAGCTCGACTACGTGCGCAACGACTACAAGATGGGTCTCAACATCTCGATCCAAACCATGGACGGCCTCCCCGAGACCATTGCGGCGCTGCGCGCCAAGCGGCAAGTCCTCGCGACCAAGCGCCAGGGCATCCTCGCAAGCCTCGGGTGCATCCCAGCCGAGGCGCCACCCGCGCCGAAGCGGCGCAAGCTCGAGTTTGCTCGGCTTTTCACCGACAACGTCGTGCCCGAGCCGAGTGTGGCTCTGTCCTAAGCCCGAGAACGGTGGTCGTGTAGAGGTCGATCCGCCTGTATTATTACCTAGTGCTATTCTAATTTATCGTACATTCCTGCAGCTCGACGTGTTTTTTGGTTGCGATGCACCACATTTGCTGGCGGCACCACAAACCCCGAGACGTTCCGACCATGTCCCACGCCAAAAGTCCTAATTAGGACTTTGCTGCGACATGCAAAGCGGGTGCGGCGATGTGGAGATGAGCGTTTCTCACGCTTCTGCTGCGTGGCGCTGGCGTCGACCTCGCGGCGGCGGCGCCGAGAGCGCGGCCAAACCACTACCGTGTACCCCGTACGCTGGTTTTACGAGTAAGCGGTGGCCTCGCCTCGCTGTCGACTCGACACGCGCGCGTTCCGCGAACGTGCGGCGTGACGATTGTGTACAGTGTTGTCATGTCAGCGCGGGGCGCTACAATTGTAGCCGCGTCGGCTCTGGCACACCGCAGTCTTGGCAAGCGACGCCTCTCTGGCGTCACGATCGATTCGCGAGCATGCCAAATCTCTGCGATATATCGCAGATTCCTTTGAGTCACACCATCTTCATGCATGCATAGCCTTTGCATCTCGAAGCATGTCGTCCGACGACGCCCACGAGCTCTGAGGACGTTGACACGGTCCACGAATCTGACCGAGAGTAGTAACAGTTGCTTTGGACTCTCGCCTGATGGACCTCCGCGTCGCGGGCTCGTGAAGATTCGACCGAGATTCATGCGCTTACCGATCCAAGCTATTAGCGAATCTGCGGTTTGGTGCCACCTTGCAGTGTTGAGGCCACTGCTGTGGTGTATCGTTCAATTCGCCTCCATTGCTACAAGCCGTTTCTACTTTTTTGGGATGGAGTACTTGCCCGCGCTTCGCCGCAAGCGCCCGTGGCAGCCCACGAGTCCTGGCGACGTTTTTGCCGAGATCGCACGCCTCAAGGAGCGGCGCCGCCTCATCCAGGCCAAGCGCACCGAGGCGCTCACGAGCCTCGGCTTTACCGATTTGCTCACGAGCCCGTCCACGACGCTCGTCCCTTCTTTGGCGACCAACGAGGCGTGTTCCAGTAGCCTTCGCCCGGCGTCCGCGCCCGATCTAGTGCAGCAGCGTTGCCCCCGTTGCTAAACATTGTACTTTGTCGCTTTGCATACACGGGGTTGTATGCCGGAGCTGGCGGCTTGTTCAAGTTCGCTACTATATGACTAGCATGCGCAGGTGTACGAAGGATCGATCCCACGCCGGTGGTCCCGTGTATTCGGGATTACGAACGTCATTTACCGTTGACGGCTGGGTGCGCGCCACGTTTCTGTTGCCGGTAGCTGGTCGAGGTGGTGGAGGTGGTGGCGAGCTCACACTGTGTATGATGTGGCTTTTGGAAAGCACCCGCGGTAGGAACCAAAGCTTGAAGGCAACGTAGTACCGATGCGAAGGCCTTGGCCTTATCGTAGGTATACGCCGGGCGATCCAGCGCGGTTGCCACGTCTCGCTCGCAACGATGTCGTGGTTCCTTGAACACCCGCGTTCATTTCGGACAAGTCCGAAAGCTGCGCCCTGCGACGTCCACAAAGCCAAGAGATGAAAATGCATGCTTACTCTATACCTGTACTAGGTGTTTGTATTGCAAGGATGCGTGCCTACGTTTGGTTGTAGCGACTACAAACCACGTGCTACAATTGCATATTTTATTCCAAAATAGTCGCCGACATGACGGGGTGCGACACGATTACGTGGCAGCTGGTGAGGAAAGGGCAGATGGTGCGCACTGAAAGAGGTGGCATGTACCCACCTTTGCGTCTGCATTCGCTGGCTCGTCGCGGGGTCACTTTCCAATCTGCCGGATCCATCCATGGTCACGGGCGTCGCCGACACTGTCACCGACTGCAACTACGCGTACTCGTGCTGGGAATCCTCCATCTCCAAGATGAACACTGTCTGCGCCGAGTACCCGCCTTTGTACCCGCGCCTCCAGCTCAATGCCAACATGCCGCCGCAAATGATCGCCGACATCATCATCGACTTGAAGCAGCAGCGACGAGCCGTGGACGAGAAGCGCGCTACTGTCCTTGACAATCTCAACATGACCGACGACGACCAGGACGTCCATGACGATGAGACCAGTGGACACGTACTCAAGAAGCGCAAGGCCGAGACCGAGATCCACCGACCGGTCGCCGAGTTTGCCCGCCTTTTTGTCGGCAACGTGGTCCCAGGTCCGCTGTGCTCCTAGACGTCGACCGCTCTCCCTATTTAAGTTAATATCTCCGTCAAAGCTACACATTTGTTCGCTTGGCTTGCGTGGAGCACTCGGCGTGGCGCCCTTGATGCAGTGTGACGATGCGCGACGATTTCGCAGACAAAACCAGGCATGGCCAATCAATAATGGCGCGGGGGGTTACCACAGGGACCCTGTTGTATTCCCATACCGGAATGCTGCGAGGCGTAGCAATCACGTACGCAATATCACAGAGGTACGTAGTTCGCAGACGCGACGGCGTTCGATACATCACACCGGTATTCTTCGTTGTCCGCGTTAAGCAGCCCGTAGTACGTACTACTAGAAAGATGAAGCGCAAGGGTAAGTGCGTGTGCACTATGGTAGTCACGTGCTTTCGTTGCTCGCTTGAGCGCAATGAGCACAAACCGCTGGACGTATCCTCTTTCATGTCCAGTCTCTCCAAAACGACCACCTCGTCTCGGTGACTGGCGTTGGCAGCGTGGCGTCACAACCGCGAAATGCGCGGGCGGGTCTACACCACCACGAACGACGTCAGTGCAGTTCATGTCGTGTTGCAGCAACCGACTTCGTCAAATACAGTGCATTAACGAATATAACAGTGTTTTGTGGTTTTGCCATGGGCTCTGCTTCACTAGCACTCGCCCTTTGACCCGAGACGCAAGCCCCACCACAAGATGAAAAAAGTGCTCAGGTGCGAGGTATGTACAAGTATGGACCTCCGCATCCATGGACGTGGACGTCTCCTGTCCACGCGGTCCATGGCTTCGTGTCGCATGGACGACTTGTATATGTCTTCCAGTATGCACACATTGCCATACCTGTCGCACGTGGAGACAAAATGAGCTGCGTACGTGGCACGCCCACATACAAGCAAGCAGTTTATTGCTGTCTCGATTCTGATTGCCCTTTCTTATTTAAGGTTTGTATGCATTCTTATTGTCGATTTCAAAATGAGGTCGGACTCAACGCTTGGTATCATATAATGGCTAAAACCAAGTCGAAGTTCGTCGTACCCGAAGTATATCCTTACAAACACCCAGTAAACAACACGCCAGCCATCAACTGGTCTTCTTACCCACTCGGCTTGACCGAGCAGATTCGCACGCGCAGGCCGAGAGGAGGAGGCAAGGGCCTTGGCCTTCGAGTGATTCCGGTGTTCGATGCATGAGTGCACCTCCTTGCTCGACACCGTGGACGAGACCTGGCTGTGAGTAATTAAATAAATTATCTTGCGCAAAGTACACGCAACGAAAAAAACACTTGTCCGGGTTTGGCCCAGATTCGGTGCCGGACCGTGACGAGATGCAACACTAGCCAAGATTCGCTCGCATAGTGGAACCAATATGTGCAAATGGGGCGAGGCGCAGACAGGCTCCATACTCTAGCGGCAACGTATGCATACTTCATTTCCGATTCACCATTCCGTGCAGCCAAGTCGTTCGCGTCCACGGCCTGTCGCTCGACCACCACTTTTGCTTTTCAACGACTGCACGAATACGTACTATGAGCCGCGGCCTTCTCCAGCACATGCCGACGCTGTTTCCGTCGCCGCCGTCGCCGCTCTCGATCGACCTTGCCTGCCACGACATTGTGAGCGTCATGCAAGGCCTCAAGCGCCAGCGCGCCGCGCTCCAGACCAAGCGCGCCCAGATCCTCATGAAGGAGCAAGAGGCGGCGACGCCAACCGAGGTGCTTCCACGCCTTGCCACCGTATGCGTCGAGCCCAAGAAGCGCAAGGCCGAGGCCGAGCTCCCGACCGCACCCAACGACAAGCTCGCCCGCCGCTACGTCAGCCGCATGCCCATGCATGTTTAGCGCGCCGTGTCTTTGTGTGTTGTCAAGTGTGTAGAGCGAAACATTCTACGAGAAGACGAGATTGCACTGGCCGAATGAGGCCTTAATTTAACAAGCTTGCGTGTTTTCTGCCAACTTCGCGTCGCGACCGAGCAAGAGAGAACTCTTGACCGTGCTGAAATCTGCTGCGAATGCAATCGTCCTACCTTCGAGCCACCCTCGAACGCGTCCCAAACTCGGTCATTCGCCGGCGCTTTGAGCGCAAGCCAAGCGAATCTACTCGGCGCGTTGACGCTGCATGATCAGAGCACGGCCAGTGCAGTTAGTACCGTGTAGTGTAGCCACGAACCCACGGCACACCACACGCAGCCGGTAGTTGGCGCACATCTCAGACCTCCACTGTGTGACGCAGTTGGCGCCACCCTCCATGTCACCAGCGACTGGTACGCGGTTCGAATCTCGGTCGCGACGAATGGTCGAGGGAAGATCTCGGATCGAACGATGCCTTCAGTTTCCAAGCCCCTTCACGGTCGACGGCAGTGTTGGCAGATGATGCTGGGGCGAATATCACTGACGCGAGACGTGCTGTGGTGGCGCGACCACATTCGCGAGTATACTTTATTTTAATGGTCTCGAATCTAGCGCTACTGGCCGGCGACGTCAACGAGGGCGCTTTGGCCGTCATTAAATGATATTTCCATCACGGCTTACAAATCACAAGCTAAGCCCATGAAATTTGAACTGTATTTAAATAATCTTGACGCAACGCAGCTGGTTGATGGGCAGTGGCGTCTGTCTCGTTGGCATCGAACCAACAAACGAACGCAGCGAGGGACGCACGCGACACCATTCCTCGCTTCGTACACACGTCGACTGTCGGATTCCATTCGAAATGAAGTAGCTTTGCTCTCGCCTCTACGGCTGCTCGCCAAACCGTCATCGTTTCGGTGCGTCCTGTCGCGCGGGCACTCGCGCCAGTGTCCAACGTCGATCACACGCCAGTGCATGCGAGTCCAACGTGCTTGCTGAGCCCATCAGCTTTGGCGTTGGTGCGGGGAAAGGCTGCCTTGGCCGTCGGTGTCCTGTTTCAGTGCGGCCGTGCCAGATTCGTTTTGTATAGCAATTGAATCTGGTACAATGCCACCCTTGGCCCGAGAAGCGAAAACGACACAGTGGGGATGTTTGGTGGTCGTCGACGTCGGTCAGAACGCGATTTTCACCATTTCAAGAGCATGCCCAGCGTCGAAGCCAAGTTTGTGACCTCGTACGAGTGCCGCCTCCCGATCGACCTCAGCTTTGGCGAGATTCAAAACGCCATCTCGCTCCTCAAGGGCCGGCGCGCGTACCTCCAGGAGCGCCACGGACAGATCGCGACGGCATTTGCCGCCGACGACCTCCCGAGTCCCCACAGCGAGAGCAGCAACTCGCCCCCCAAGACGTACGAATTTGCGCGTCTCTTTCACGGCAATATTGTGCCGCAATGCTAAACACTTATCTATTTCCGTCGTCTCTGTAAAATGTTGTCCAATATATATATAAATATGGATATCGAATGCCTTGTCTACGGGTACATTGACTACCACGCTCTTGACTTGATGCAATGTCGTCGACCCGTGGCGCCAGGACCCGAGATTCACGCCGATCCAACGTCGCCAAAAGCCTGGGATCCCAAGCAAAAAGGTCGCCGTGGCCAATCACAATGCGCCTCGGAGATTCGCTCCGGGTTTCTCCCGGGATTTTGGCTTTGACCTTTCTTGTCACACTCTTCAATTTTGCCCCGAGACTGAAAAAAGCCCGGAAATGGCGTCGGCGCCGGTGCTCACACTTCCCAAAGACCTCACGGCAGACGTCCCGTCGTCCGACATTTGCCAAGCCTTTGAGAACCTAAAGCGGCAGCACGCTGCGATCCACGACAAGCGCATCCAGCTCTCGCGAAGCCTCGAGGCCGACCACGCCAACGACGGCGACCGCGCCCGGCGGCCCAGCGACGAATACAACGAGCTCTTTGAGGGCAGTGGCGGCGGCGCCTCCAATTCGTAGACAGAGGCAGTGCGCTCATCTATTTAATATACTGTCCGCCGTACGGACCTATTGTCGTCGTCGTCGTCGTTCCTCTCGACCAAATCCAAGACTGAGGACCGGGTGGGACCTCACCTGCCTCGAGCGTGTGCAGCCGCGCGGCTTGAAGTACCCCTGGACCAGATATTAGAGCCGCATGGTCACGATTGATGCAGTCGGTCGTTGAACCGAGAAGGGATGGGCTTTTGTTTTGAAACACAAAAAGACCAAATTTGAGTAGTACGTCAGTTTACATTTGACGCCATGACGTACACGTCGCTCGCGCTGCCGACCTCGATCGACGACCTTGGCGTCGTTCTTGCGACGCTCAAGCAACAACGCATGCATCTGGACGAACGCCGAACGCGCGTCGCCCAAAGCATCGTGGAGCCTCCGACGACCAAGGCCCGCGACGAGTTTGCCCGCCTCTTTGCCGACAACCGCATCCCCACACCGCGGCACAATAGCTCGATATCAAGTCGATAGCGTATATGTTCTGTAAAGAGCATTTGTACCATAAAGTAAAGTGTTTTGTCAGTGCCCTTTGCCAAACGACCTAGTCTACCGAGCGCTGGGGCAGCGATGAAGGACCGAGAACGCGTGGGCACATCTTGTCCGACAGGCCATCGAGCAAGGAATAGGGTGTTTTTATCCCACGATAAAGATTGCTTTCCAGTGCTGTGGTGGTACAGCCGCGAGAAGGTATCCATAGTAAGCCTCCGTCCGTGCACTCGTACTTGTGTGGGGGCCCTAGGCGGGGCAGAAAACCCAAGAAAGGTGGGTGGCTCCCGACCTGGTGGTTGTGCCAAGCACGGCGCCGATTACACAGCGTAGCTACTCTCTTTGGTGGACTGTCGACAACGTCTCTGGGCGCGACGCCCACGTACACACATAGACCGGACGGCAGAAGCCGCGTTCTTTTTCAAGGACACCAGCTTGAGCCACGTTGCAGATCGGTTATTCCGCTGTTACAACATATCAGGCCTGTCCAAGGAAGCGCCCTTGCGCCGGCATGTTGCTCGGCTGTTGAGTGCACAGGCGCTGCTACACATATGAGGCGGTTGGTCGTCGGAGCTGGTCGTCGGGTGGGATGCACCGGTCCCGTTAGCAGTCTGTATACTACTGATAGGGGAGTCTTCTCGTCTCGCCACGCACCTGCGGCGTGTGACGTAGTCACGCAGCTAAGCGGCGCAGTCATCCTTTGCGAGCTCACTTGGCCATGCGCTTTGCTTTTCATGACCCCAACTTCAAGAAGCCTCCCTCGGAACAGCTTCACCCTGTGAGCCAGCGACGCGCCTTCGCAAGTGTAGCACCAGGTGGAGACCATCGCACCGCAGCCACCTAGCAGACTGCACACAGAGCAAGGTGTCTTGGCATGGCCCTTGTTGCTCGCCGCGATCACAGCTTTCGCCCATAGGCATCGATGCAATCTCTCCGCACGCTTACGTGCTAGCGCCGATGATGCCACTTTGCACGCGTGGACGGCCATACGCTAGACATGCTAGCGCCTATGAGGCAACCTAGCTGCAGCACGCCCGTGCTGGCCCACCATGCACCTTGCCGTGGTGTGACCAGCCTTGCCGTGGTGTGACCAGCCTGCAAATATGTAATCTGAGAGGTTTTCAAAGATGCATTTTCACAGTATTGGTCGCGCCATACGTTGTGATTGGCCGAGGTAAACCATTGGTTGAAGCCTGTTTCGCGTCTCACTTGATTAAAGTATGCCCTTTGCCCTTCAGTAAAGTCCCGTTCGTTGTACAATGCAAATATTTAAAGTTGTACTTGTTATTTGTATTGCTTTGCGTGAGATGCGATTAAAAGCACCCGCGATGGCGGCCGCTTTTGGTTGGTGGAGGAGGTGCTCAGGAGCTCCAAGCTCGCACATTATTACTTCTTTTGCAGGGTTTAATAACATGGTGTCTCTGAAGCTTCAGAAGCGGTACGACGATGACGACGCGGCCGTGCAGGCGCCGACGAGGGCCTGCATGGCCTGCGTGGATACGGCTGGAGGCTCATGAGACGTGCTCTGTAGTTTGGCCGCGTCGGTCCTCAAGTGCGGCAAGCGCAAGGTCTGGCTCGACCCCAACGAGTCGACGGAAATCGCTCTCGCCAACTCGCGCCAGAACATCCGCAAGCTCGTCAAGGATGGCTTTGTCATCCGCAAGCCGCAGGTCATCCACTCGCGCGCTCGCTTCACCAAGCGCAACGAGGCCAAGCGCAAGGGTCGCCACACCGGTATCGGTAAGCGCCGCGGTACGGCCAACGCCCGTCTCCCGTTCAAGGTCATCTGGATGCGCCGCATGCGTGTGCTCCGCCGTCTCCTTCGCAAGTACCGTGATGCCAAGAAGATCGACCGCCACATGTACCACGATCTGTACATGCGCGCCAAGGGTAACCAGTTCAAGAACAAGCGCGTCTTGATGGAGGTCATCCACAAGCTCAAGTCGGAGCACATCCGCGAGAAGGCCCTCAAGGACCAGTCGGAAGCCCGCAAGGAGAAGGCCCGCAACGCCCGCGACCGCAAGGCCGGCAAGGAAGTCGCCGCCAAGCAGTAAGCGACCATCTGCGTCATCCCTGCGATCACACCACCCTGCTAAGACACAATACAGCTCTTGAGCAAAAAAAATAGTTCTTACATCGTCACTGCTGCGCCATTCGACAAGCTGCCCTTGGATGGGGTAGCTCGACGATATTCGAGCTGCCAGTGCGAACTATAGAAGCGTCAGTGCACGTGTGTGTCCGCGGATGGCCGGGTAAGTGTGTACTGGTAGCATGGTGTCAAGATGCTGATCACGCAGTTGGTTGCGCCATTGTGCAACTCGAGCGGTCAGCAAGATGGACAGCCATGACTTTGATAATGGTCAATGAGGAGCTTCTCATGGACCGTCGCCATGGCGCTCGATACCCGCAGCAACATCCGAGAAGACAACGAATAATGAGCGCTGGCATTAGGACTAGGAGTGGGTCGTCGTGCAGCGAGGGCGAAAGGTCGGGCCCTCGGTGCGCGTTAAATAAGCGGCGATCTTGGGATCACAGAGGATCGTCTTGTATATGGTGTGGAGCTTTGGGTACTTGTCAAACGGAATGCGCAGGACGTTGCAGAAGCGCAAAAGGACGTTGTGGATCAGGTCGAAGAGGTAGACATCGAGCCAAGACAAGTTTGCGAAGAAGCTGCCGGCGCCGAGCGCTTCGTCCTCCAAGTGCTCGAGCAGCTGCGGAATGCGCCGCCGCGCCCGCCGCAGCCGCTTGGCGCGCAGCACGGCGCAGCCGTCCATGTACAGCACCACGAGCAGCGTGACCATGGTATCGTGGACAAGACCTGCAAAGTGGTCGATGCGAAAGGCCGCGAGCGGGTCGTCCGGGTACAGGCCAACGCGCTTTGCGGCGTAGCGCGCGATCGCGAGGCTGCAGCCATACGTCTCACCTTGGACTTCGAGCGTCGGGAGCGAGCCAAACGGCAGGCGCAGCTTGGGCTTGAGGTGCGGGTACAACGCCTTGGGAATGCGCTTGTCTTGAAAAGGCACGTCGCCGATGGTGAAGAGGAGCCGCGTGATCTCGGCGCGGCCAGGGATGTCAAAGTACCGCAGCACGAGGCCATCGGCGTCCGTCATCTGCGCGCGGGCCAAGTTGTTGAGCAATGGTCGTCGACAAGCCGTCGCAGCCGGCTCGTTCGTTCCTTCTGGCCTTCATGCGAATTCCGAAGATGGCCGCGACAGGCCGATTATTATCCAATCACAATGCATGACGGTCACGTGCCGAAAATAACAGCCTTGCACAACTTGTCGTCGGTGGCCGCGACGGGTGCACAACGACGTGTGTCGAACGAGCTGCAGACAAATATGTACCGTTTAGCAAGGCCAGCGGTGTGCGGTAGCAATGGCTATAGCATGCAAGCGGATGCGTCGACCGTGCACCTCGTCACAAGTCGGGTTGTTGAAGTTGATGATGGCACTGAGAAGCCAAAGGATGATAACCCAGGAATCAAGATCTAGCTATATGTGTAGAAGCGGACTAGAGCTTGCGGGGATGTAGCTCTTGCGTTGGGCTACTTGACGATGGAGAGCAGCATGGAGAGCCATCAGATCTGGCAAGTGTGCGACGGTTCGCACCTGTTGGTTGCAGCTATGAAACATTCGCACGAAGACCAGGGTTTTGGTAGCGAGCTACGGTAGCGTGGGCAGCACGCTCTCGACGTCACATGAAGACCACTGCGAATACCGTGTGGTGACAATACGAATACCACCCCTCAAAAGCCCAACGTGTTGTGATTGCGAGACGCTCGCCAAAGCAGGTCCGAAACCTGCCACCGATCGTAACCGCAACTTGATTACGCCACGCTACTTTCGGCACATGCCGAAAACAAAACGGGCCACGACATGAAGCGCCAGCGCCCAGCCGACGCCGAGACGTCATTGCTCTGCATCTTCGTCTTCCTCGACGTCTCGTCGCTCTCTCGTGCGGCGCTCGTGGCTACAGGCTGGGCGAGCGCCGTCCGCTGTCTCCATGCGCAGCGTCGCGCCGACCTCTCGAGTGGCAGCGAGCCGCGGCCGGTGATGGTGCGTGGCGCCGCCGGGTACCCACACGGCTTTGCGTACCGCGCTTCGACGCGTCTACCTGCTGCATACGACTGGCCGATGGATGCAACACGGACAGTCGACGTCTACGTGACCAAGCACGCAGCGAAAGGCTGGGCGCTCCATGCCGCATCCCCGATTTCGCCCGGCGCTTACCTCGGCGAGTACGCTGGCGACTTCGTGCGCACAAGCGACATGAACCGCGCGTCGACGTACATTGTGAGCGTCCGCGAAGAGGCGACCGACTGCGTGCTGCGCACCAACGTTGACGCCGGCCGCGTCGGCAACTACACGCGCTTCATCAACCACGCGTGCTCGCCCAATGCAGTTCTAGACACATATCGCCGAGACGATCGGCGCTGCGTGCTGCCTCGGCTCCAGGTTCGTGCGCTGCGACCTATTGAAAGGGACGACGAAATCACGATCGACTATGGCGTTGCCAGCGGCGTGGGCCACGCGCCGTGCCACTGCGGCAGCGCCAACTGCGTCGGCCGCCTCCCATTCGACGCAAGCCTGTAGCACAGTGTTGTCATCCCAGCTTCAGACAGGCGACGATGAGCTTGCATACAGTGTAAGGGTCAATACACTGTTTATTGGCCCTTGCATACACTGCCCACGGCGCGTCACCCGCGTGCACGCGACTGTTTGCGTCTCCATGCCCGAGATGAAGACTTATATTTGCTGCAGTCGGTCAAGGCAGAGGGATCCAAAGTGACTATGGTGTACGTGCCATATTGACTGCATTTTTAAACTGCACGGTCCTTCTCGACGCGAGGAGCTTGCCGTTGTCGATGGCGGCGTCTCTAGTCTAGGCCACGACCGTCGCAGTCGATGCAAAGTACGTCGACAAGTCGCTCAGCGCCACGACTTGCTGCTGGCGTTCGAGGAGGTGCTTGACAGTCGCTTGCGCCTGCGTCAGCTCGTCTTCGCCGAGCAGAATCGCATACGAGCACTGGAACCCGTCGGCCATCTAAATGCAGACACCTTGTCATGAGCTCGGTCACGGCACAGGTGAGCGCCACCTTCATTTGCTTCTTCATGCTCGCGCCGTCGCAGAAATGCACAATGTGTCCGGCATCGCGCAGCGTCTGTCCATTCGCATCATGACAAAATGTACACAAAACAAAAGACAATATTGTACCTTGGTGACGCGCAGCGCGTGGTCCCGTATCGCCGACGTATTCCCCGACGCGATGGGCACCACCTAGGCGATATCAGCCGCCGCGCTCGATGAAGACACAAGACGAGAGACCGCAATCGTGGTTGGCGACGGGGGCGTCACATCGCTCAGCAGACAGAGCCGCTCGACACCAGCTGCCCACCCTAGTCGCCAATATCATCAGTGCGAGCTGGTATGTGAGCGGTGACGACGGAACGTACCGACACAAGCCGTGGGCGGACCGCCGAGCGTAGCGACCAAGTCGTCGTAGCAGCCACCGGCCAGCACCGCGATGCCCTTGGCGCCTGTCTCGGGCTTGAGCTCGACAAACTCAAACACTGTGTGGCTATAGTAGTCCTATCGGTTTGTAAAGCAACAAAGGGTGCAGCAGAGTGGGGATTGAACCCACGACGTACGAGACCACGCACGAGGCCGTCGTTGAGGTGCGAGCTAATGTTGAGGGCAGCCAAGTGGCTCTGGACATCGTCGAAACGCTAGATCCATGTCAAGCACATGAGGAATGGAGTCTCAACGGTACCTTGCGCGCGTCGTCCGAGAGGTGCTGGTGCAGACGCGGCGCCGACGCCAGAATGCGCTGGTCGTTCTCGCACTTGGAGTCGAGAATACGCAGCACGCTTCCGCGCTCGAGGCTACACACGATGGCATTGGCGATGCAGGAGAGGCCCGTTGGCGGTACCGTTGCTGGCTCTCGACAGAGAGATCGTTCTGGTACTGCTCCAAGAAGGCCTCTAGTACCTTTCGGTAGCGCTGACGGCTACGCAAATAAGATCAGAGGGCTTGGGTTGCGATGATGGAGGAGCACACCTGTCGTGGCAGCCGAGCGTGTTGATCTCGAGCGAGACGCGGTCGCCGAGGCCTAAGCGCGCGAGGCTGTCACGCGCAAGCGCAATCACTTCGACGTCGGTGGTCGGGCCCGCCGAGCCAATGTGCTCGACGCCAAACTGGTGAAACTCACGGTACCGACCACGCTGCGGCCGCTCGTACCTGCACCATCATCCGTCGTCAAGAAGGAACCTGACGTTCGCGCGTACCGAAACATACTGCCGTGGTAGTAGACCTTGTGCGGCCCATTGTACTGGAGGCCACTGCTGATCATCGAGCGAATGACGCCTACGCTCGCCAACGTGAGCCTCGTGTCAGTGCGTCCGTTCTACCGGCGGTGCCTTCGGGCCGAAGCGTCAAGCTGTTCTGCGAGTTGTCCTGAAACGTGTACATTTCCTAGAGACAGTCTGTCGGTGCTTGCGATGAGATGGCGATATGCGCACCTTCATGACAATGTCCGAGCCGTCGCCGAGCGACCGATGGAAGAGGTCCGTGGGCTCGATCGTCGGCGTCTGAACGGGCGCAAAGCCATAGCGCTTAGCCGTCGACGCCAGCGCGCTCGTCACGTGCAGTTGCTTCTGCAGCTCTGTCGGCCAGAGGTCCCGCGTCCCGCGCACGCCGGCCAGCACCTTCTTGGCTTGCTTCATCCTGCCACTTGGACGATTGGTGCTTGTCTTGCCTGTGATTGGACAATATTCTATTTCATGGTCTGTATGAAATAGTATATGATAAACGAAATAGTGTCCGACGGAACCGGAGCCCAGGGGAAGGTGGGTGAGCCAGCAGGGCCATGCCGGCCTTGGGGTTTCATGACGCCCTCTAAATATTCAACGTTACCGGAGCTGC
>NW_008246078.1:789123-819038 GCF_000281045.1 Saprolegnia diclina VS20 | reverse complement strand
CGCGCAGGGCCACTGGGTCCGTCATGACGCCGTCAGCGACGCCGACCTGGCGCCATATCGAACCGCCGACGGCAAGTACATCGTGCCCGCGACTGCCGTGCACGGCGCCTGCAATGGCGATGAGTTTTCAAACCTCAGCACGCATCTCGCGGCGCCGATTGGGACGTGCACTGCGACGCTCTCCCACTTAACGTACGACAGCGCCATGACGACGCCGCACCTGACGCCGCTTGACGCCCGCGACGCCTCGTGGACGCTCATTGTTGCACTTCGGTCGCCTCATCCGCGCGACGTGGCCGTCTCGTTTGGCGCACGCGCGACCACTGTGGCGGTAGCGGAGGCGAGTTGCGTGGCGTGGTACGTGGACTGCAGCGTGCGCCTGGCCCCTGTCGCAGCCGGCCAATGCGCCTACCTCGTCTATTCGGTGCAGCACGTCAACGCACCGACGCCGCGAACGTCACCGCCGTGCGCCGCCGACGTTCCGTGCATGCTCGCCACGTTATCGGCGGTGCCCAAGCAGTTTGCGACGACGTATGCGTATGCGTGCCCCGGGTCGCTGCGCAGCAAGAATGACATCGTGCAGAGTCTCGTGGCCGCCGGCACTGTCGACGTTGCGCTCGTCACGCTCTCGGATGATCAGTCCAAAGTGTACGCGCAGTATGAGCTGCGCGCACGGTCCGCCGAGATCAGGCGCCAGCATCCGTACATAGCTCGCGAAGCCGCGCATCGTCTCTACCTCGACGAGCGGCGCGGCGAGCTCTCACAGCGCGCGCTCAACGAGTACGCTGGTCGTGTTGCGGTAGATCTCGAGCGCACGGCGCCACGTCCAACATGCGACTTGGACGGTTTTGATCCGACGGTCGACCACAGCACGCTACTGGCGACCGACACGACGCCGTACGTCGAGTTTGCTCAGTTCGTTGATGACGCCGAGCGCATCGAGTATGAAACCTACGGCGCGTACGCGCGTGCGAACGACTACGCCGACTTTCACCTAAACCCGCTGCCCGACTTCATCGCGGCTGTTGGCACCTCAAGGAAGCCAGTGCCAGCACCGCCCCGTACGATTGCCGACGCATTTGTCATGACGCCCATGCCAGCAGACATGGACGTGTCGGTGCTCTTTGGGCGCCGTATCAACAAGTGGGTCGCCACGACGACTTTGGACGACCTTGGAGAGGCCTCGGTCGTCCTCTTTTGGCCAAAGAAGCATCGTGTCCGTCTTCTTGGCTTCGCCGCCGCGTGTCGGCTGCTGCAAGACGCGCTGACCGCACCGCCGACCGACGATGTGCCGCTCGGGTACGACAGCTTGTCGGCGCTCGCGGCGGCCGTCATGGAGATGCTGTGTGACAATGACGTCATGACGTCATATGACGATGTCATGACGATGCAACAGCTCGCAACACGGTATGCGCCGCTTCGATCGCTCTACATTGCGCACGGCATCGACCTCTTTGACGACGCTATTTCCCGGTCCGGCATCCAATGGCTTGCGACAACGTGCGCAACGGTCGGCTGGCTGGACGTCGGGGCCGCGATCGTCACGCTGGTGGACCAAGGCATTGGGGACTGGCACAAAACGTTCACACATCTCCCCCTCAACTGGTCCAATCTGGCTACGACGCTTCAGTTCGTCACGGCGCTCCTCGACGCGTTGGGGCAGCCGCCCTACTGCGCCGAACTCGTGTTCTTGCTGTGGGACACGGTGGTCGCCAATTTGGCGCACTTCCGGGACGAGCGATATGACGAAGCGACGCACGATCGTGTACTGGTGCTGCGCTGCCTCTTGCAGCTCGAAGCACGCATCCTCGCCGACGTCGAGGCGGCGTCGCCGACGACAATGTGGCTCGGCGGTCGGCTGCCCTCGTCACTTTTCTGGGTCGTCCGTAGCTTCGTCACCGCGCCCACCACAGTGGTCTCGATCGTGCAGCGTTTCCGCGCCGCCATGGACCCGGCGCTGGTGCTGCTCCCATTTGTCCTCGACGTCGGCAGCGTAGCGCAAATTGCGCCGTTGTTGCCAGACGTGCGCGCGTCCATGGCGTCGTGCGACCTCGTCTTTGACGTTGTCTGTGATGCCGGGTCTGTCATGTACATGCTGCCCGAGTTTTACAGGAACGTGCTTCGCTGGCGGGGCGTCCATGGTGGTCTTCTACGTGCGGTCTCGCCGTCGTTTGCCCGCTGCAGCCGACGCATCGTCTATGCACTCGTACGCGCCGTGCACAAAGGACTGGTCGTCACGGCTTGCGAAGCTTGCGCGATTGCGGATCTCCTTTTGGGCTACACCACGTGCCTCGTCGACAAGAGCTACAAGCAGCAGGGCTCGCCGTGCGGCGGCGATGCCAACTACGACGGGCGCAAGGGCGACTACGGTACGCCCCCGACAAAGGCCATGCACGCGGTGCTGCTCATTCTGGACCGCCTCTCGCCATTGCACGTACCGCGCTTTGTCGACGATCTTGTGGACAAGGTTGTCAGTGACGAGCACGACGACACGCGACTGTACCACGCCCGACGCGTGCTCTACCCGACGATTCGCTTCTTGGACGCCAAGCTCCCGATGAAGTACGCCTCCAGTCGCGACGCGCTGTGCGCGGTGGTCCTTCCGATGCTCACGGCGGCGGCGGCGATCGCGTGCGGCTGTGACTACTGTACGACCACGGAAGAGAACCGCGCGTGGCTGACTTCATGCGATGAGCAAGAGCGCGATGCGGCGCGCCTCGCGTACCTCCATGCAACGCCACCGACCATCAAGCGTGCTGCGGCGCTGTTGACAGCTAGCACCAAGTGCACCGAGACAGCGTAGGACTCCTTTATACCTCGAGGCAAACTTGTCGTCAGGTTGTTAATAACGAGTTCACTCGCATGCATTCGATGAAACTGCGTTGCTCGTGAATACGTCACTTGCAGGAGCCCACTAAATGAAATGTAAAGGTGTTGAGACTCGAGATACGACTCCTTGTCGGCGTTGACGCACAATGGCTGATCAACGCAAAGCGTGAAGTCTTCAACGAACTCTTAACAATTGCGTGTCTAGTGGTAAGTCAAGTCGTGTGATACTTTCCAAATGCTTCAAGCTGATACTTTCCAAATGTTTCAAGTTGATACATAGTCTTTCTTACAAATCTACGTGCAAAGCAAACTGCGCTTGGTCGTCGGACAGAGCCGAGATGGCTTCCGGGCCCGCCGACGTCGTCAAGTACGCGACGACCTTGCGCTGCTTGCGGTCGCGCGCCGTGTCAAGCACATGGGACGTCCACGCAAACTGCTTGGTTTCGTGGAGCCACTGCAGCAGGGCTACGTTGCCTGCTGCCGCAGCATGGAGCAGCATCATCTCTTGGAGAACCTTGCTCGTTGCATGGGGCACATGCGCCAAAACAAGCTCGAGAAGGTCGATGCGCCCGAGGTTTGCCATGCGCACGTAGAGGCGGTCGCGATCCTCGACGACGTGGCCGTACGTTTTGACCACAAACGCAAAGACAGCGTCGTGCTGGCCGTTGAGCGCATCGAAGAACGCGTCGTCCGAGCAGCCTTCGGTCCGGTGCAGCTGTAAATACTGCACCACGTCCAAGTGGCCCTCCCTCGCCGCGGCGTCCATGGCTGCTGTCGTCGACGGAACCGCGTGTAGCAGCAACAGCACTTGGAGGTGTCCGTTCCGGGCGGCCGCGACCACGCAAGCATCGGAAATACGACATGCTTCCTCGTCCATTCCAGCGACAAGAGGCCGGTGGTCGAGGAGCCAGCGGACAACCGACACATGACCGTTCGCCGCGGCCTGTGTCAGCGCGTTTGCGGTGCCACCTTCTGTGCGGTGCGCCTGTAGCCATTGCGCAATCTCCAAGTGGCCGTGAGCGCACGCGTTGTCCATGGCGCGCGTCGTGCAGAGGTCGAGACCCAGATTCTGGAGCAGCTGCAACGTCGACAGGTCGCCGACGCGAGCCGCCACGTCCATCGCACTGTCGCGCCACGGCATCGGCGACCAATCACCGGTCGGCTGCCATGGCGTCGACGGCGGCGCGTCCTCCATCGTCCACAAGAGACTCGGGTGAGTCAGAGATTGGTCGTTGGCGCCCGCGACGGCGCGTAGCACGAGCGCAATGCAGTCCTTGTCTCGGAGGCGAATGACCGTGTGCAGCAAACTCGGTGTGGCCATGTCCAGCATCGTCTTGTCCAAAATGAACTGGAGCGCAGTGCGGCCGTGGCGCTCAATGGCTGCGGTCACCAAGTTCTCCGAGATGTCCTCAACGCCGTGGTCGCAAAGCAGCTGGAGCATCGACAATGGATCGCCCGGCGCCGCCGACCGATACGCTGCCCCGTCCCACAGCTCATTCCAAGGCTCGATGGTAGTACTGATGTCAAGGCGAGCCGATGTGACGAGGTAGAGCACGACGTCCACATGCACGTGGGCAATGGCAGCCAGGAGCGCGTCACGGCTGCAAACGGCGCCGCACTGTTGGTGCAAGAACGTGACGACGTCGACGTGGCCGTTGGCTGATGCACCGTCGATGGCTTGCTGCGTCTCAACCACGCCGGCGGCATGGCAGTCTCGTACGATGTCGAGAAAACCGTTGGTCGCAGCCAGGTCCATGGCTGCAGACGGTATGGGAAGGTGCGTCGCCAAAAGCTGCAGCAACGAGAGGTGGCCGCAGGCGGCAGCGAGCGTGAGCGCACCGGGCGTGACCCAGTGCGGCGCAAAGGCCAAGTAGTGCCGGACGTGTGCTACGTGGCCGCCAAGGATCGCGAGGTGCAGCGGCAGCGCCGACAGTTGGTCGTCGAGGAAGAGCCACGAGCTAGGGATGGCATCCTGGCACTCTGGCGAAGCGGCAAGGTACCGCTGCATGTACTCGGTCGCGAGAGACGAGGCGGGAAGGTTGGTCAAGAAGGCGGCGGGCAGTTCCGGGTCGTCGCACAGCATAGGGTGCACACCGACGTCGGTGGCAAGCGCGTGAAAGCTTTGCGTCGCATGCGGCAGTCCGTGCTGGAAGCGCAGCATGAAGGACACGAGGCTCTTGTTTCGCAGGACGGACGCCATGGCGGTCCTGCTGATAGTTGGAAAATGAAGTGCAAAGTCGCATTTTTCAGGAGGTTGTTCAAGTTGCGGTTTGTCAGATTGTGGAAAACAAATGGATCTAGTCGGATTACAATCTGGCTCGATGTTGCGCCAGAGTGTGTCGAGATATTCAGTTGCGCCAGACGTCCATTGAGATTCAGTTTTCAATTCTCAAATGTACAAGTTGTTCGCTTCAGTCTACAGCGATCGGCATTTCGGCCAAGCGACAAAAGACGCAAGAAATAGCGTCGTCACCGGCAGATGCCATGCGACTCTGAGCAAGCAGCCGTAGGAAGCTACTACCGGTGCGTACCGTCGTCCAGATCTTCGTTCGACATGGCGTTGATGTAGACATGGTAGTGGTGGTAGAATGGCTTGACAGGGCGTGAAGGGCGTAAGAAAAGGCTATAAACGAGCCAATGGCTTGTCGAGAGATTGCACACCATTTGCGATAGATTAGCATTGTCTATGCGTACCAAGTCGTCCACATCAATGCGACCTGGAACGTGAGAGGCACCCGCGCTCATGGCTTGTCCTGCTCGCGGGCAAGGACTCGTCGAGTGCAACACGTTTGTTTCTTATCGGTCTTATGGTTGAGTCCCCAATTATGTTACGTGGTCTTGGGCTTTGTCATATCGTTCAGCACCGTCTGCGCTGCCAACTCGCCTTTGGCCATCGCGTTGCGCACGACAGCCCACTGCATTTTTTCGAGCTCAATCTGTCGACGTACGAAGCTGTGGTAGGCGCTGTTGCAGGCGAGCGGCGCACCGAGGACCAAGACGCCAATCTCGACTGGCGCTGGGAGGTCAACGACCAAGAGAACCGCGAGGATATACCAGCTCGCGCAGAGCAAGAGAAGGTAGTTGTAGCTCGACCAGCTGCGCGCCAAGTGGTGGGCCATCGACGCTTGGAGCGTTGCGAGCGCGTTGGTGGATTCGGCGTGAACGTCGTCCTTCCATGCGACGCGCGAGATGACGTCCATGCCGGTGCAGAGCGTGTAGAGAGAGGCAAGCAGGTATGGCGCCGGAAACGTGAGAAGCATCATCGCTCCCACGGCATAGAGGACGGTCTCGGTTGCAAGCATATTTGACGAATGACGCGGCGGATGTCGAGACGTCGATTGCGGGTTGTGTCGCTGGTTGTGTCGACGTCATCGCAGCATGACGTTCTTTCGTCATGTCGCTGTACAGAGTTTGTTGTCCTGTCACAGCTGGGCTTGCATAGTCCAAAAGCGTCTATCATCAGTGTATAGACCCTTGGAATCGTGCATACTAGTATCGAGAAACCAGCGCAAGAGCCATACAGTTAGTATCGGCGCTGATACTGGCAGCACAACACTCTCTGCAGAGGACGCGTTGATGCGCCTCATTGTATTGGCCCAAGCAGCGGGCACCGCAGGATCGAACCCGGCGCCAGTTTCCACATCAGGTAAGCCACGTCATCGGGGCCTCTCCTCCATCGGCCTTGGTTGATCACCTGCTTACTGCTGTCGTTGCACGCTGCCACGTCATGGTGACAAACTGCAAAAAATAGCAAAAAATAAACTAGCAACGACGATTAATAACTAATAACGAACGCACGACTAGGCAATGTGCTCATCCGGGTGGAGACGGCGGTGGCGGAACCATTTGCATTTCTTGAGGCATTTCTGGAACGACCGCTGCAGCGCAAGGAACGAGATGAGCGTGCACATGGCCATGAAAAGGATAAACTTGTACTGCATGCCGAGTTCCACTTGCTGCTCGTGCTCGCGCCGGTAGTGCTCCTTGTGGTGCTCGAGCTCCGCCGCCCCCATCGGTGCCGGCGCCGACGACAAAAACGCAAGCAGTTGGGACGCGCAGGCCGTCATGCCATCGCACGCGAGCTGCGTCGTGTTGCCGTCGATACTGTACATGGTGATCTCGGCCGTCGCCTCGGTCGCGCACCGGTCGGCGATGTGGTGCACGCAGGACGCGAGTTCTTGGAGCCCAAAGCCGTCGCGGACGCACGTCATGGACGGCGGCGGGCAGTCGACGAGAAACGGCGTGAGTCGATCCTTCTCGGAGCTCCCAAGCCCGTTGTTGGTGGCCGCTGACGAGTACGCGTTGTACGTTGGAAAGAAGATGTGTCCGACGAAGTGCACAAACATGGTCAGGCAGAACGCAAGCTGAATGATGCTCCAGAGAAGCCCGCACGACTTGGCGACCGGTGGGGCGTCGTCGCAGTGGCCGCTGTGGCTCCGGCTCCGGCGACGGTGGTCGTCGTGCTCGTGGCGGCGGTACGTTGGCATGGGCACAACTGTTGGTGCGTCGGGCGCCACTGTGATCGTCGCGGGCGTGCTCACCGGCGGTGGGCCGTTGGGATACTTGAGGTCCACCGGAATGCGAGGCGGTCGCTTGCGGCCAGCGACCGGCGCCGCGTTGCGCTGCGGCGTAAAGTAGGTTTGATACCGGGGCACGTCTGTCATTGACGGCGCGGACGGCGTCGGCAGCAGCACGTCCAGCAGCTCGGCTTCGTCGTCGTCCATGAGGGTGTCCCAGAGCGTGGCCTCGGTTGACGGCGGCGCAGGGATGCCAAAGTCGTACGTGCTGTTCGTGATCAAGTCGAGCACTTCGCTTTGGAAGAGTGCATCGATGCAGAGCGAGTCGTCGTCGTCCTTCCAGTCCAATACTGTCGAGGCCGGCGCTAGCATTTGCCGCTTGGTGCGGCCCGCGTCTTCGTCCGACGACGGCGACGACGGCGCGGTCACCGACGACGACGGCGAGTGTGGCCGCTTCTTGGCAAGAGCAACAGTCGGCGCGACAGGCGAGTCGGTCTTGGAGCGGCGGCGGCAATGGACTGTGAACGGCGGCGACGACAGCGAGTCCAAGCACTGCCCAAACGAGTCGCTGACCTCTTCGAGCACGTGGACGCAGAGCACGTGCTCGCGGTCCGACGAGTGCTTGTTGCTCATCCAACCATAGTGCCAGCCCTTCTTGGCCGGGTTAAAGTAGTACGACGACGTCTGCATGTTGTGGCCGGCAAAATATGGCAACAGCGGGTCCATGTCCTTGTTGGCCTGCGCGCGGAGCGTCTCGAGAGCGTACATGTTGCCGATCGAGAGCGTACTCTGCGGCGCACCCTTGAAGAGCGGTACAAACTCGGCGAGGAGAAGGTACGACTTGGTCGCATCCGGTGCGTCGAGGTGCACGGCGACGGGCCCGCCGCAAAAGCCCGTGGCCGCGTGCAGCCCGTTGCAGCAGTTGGGAAAGCAGCGCAGGTTCTTCTGCCCGCCCTTCTTGTTGTTGCGCTGGTACGTGTGCCGAAAGATCGCGGTCGCATCGAAGCGGAGGAGCCCGGGCGACGACGCCATGCTGCCTGGCTTGTAATTTGCACACAATTTCAGACCACGCCGGTCTGGTGGTAAGTTTGGCATCTGCCGCATTTAATTTGCCGACACGGGATTGGCTAGCGTCGTGAATTTTAGCCAATCCTCGAGAGGAATTGCGGCAGGGCACGCGTCCGCCTACCACCCGCTTGCGCCGCGTCCTTCGCGCCATGGCCAATGTAGGACCAAGACACCGAGCCAAGTACTTCAGTGCATGTAGAATAGTATGGTAGGCGTGTAGGCCGAGCGCGCTTTGCAGCAGCGACGTCGGTACCTCCAAAGAATGAGAAGGAAGGTGGGCGACCGACATTCCGACAAATGTGCTCGTCGAGGACCATCATTGCGGTTCCTTGAGAATTACACATCTCTCTGGTTCGCGCATAGCGAGGTTCACTCCGCATTTCGCTTTGGCAATAACCACTGCATGCTATAGACATGGCTAGGACGAGGCAAGCGCAGCACAAAGAACCGTCCGGGAGCTCCTCGCCAGCGGGAACCTCGAGTCTCTGCAGTCATTGAGGTCGAGTCCGACCGTCGTCGATCACGTGTCCCATTGCTCTGGGTACTTCTGGGCACGCATTGCAGCACAGTCCATTCTAGCATCCGAGTGATTGGTCAGACGCGCATGGGGTTGAGCCCAAGCACCAGGTATGAATACTATTAGAACTTATTTCAAAATGCAGTGTTTGAACACCTCTCACTTTCACTCTCTTTGAGAACCTATTGTCTGGTCGGGGAAGGGGACATACTAGCTATTCGCAAGAGAGTATATTAGATGCGTCATTCTAGACGTTTGCTAACGTTATTCGTCACCCATGGGTCGGGTGCGCGGCCCTACAATTCCGTTGTTGCCCTTGATTGATGGCATTGTGATCAGTCCAACTTTTTGGAGGTTCCGTACTGTTTGCGGCACATGCCAAACTTAAGAAGACGCCATGGGATTGGCGGAAAAAGCCAGCGATATAGGCCAATCGGTAGTGGGCTGGCAGTGGCAAACCTGCGGCTTCCATCCGACTGCTTGCACCATGTTCTTCCTCAAGCAGCTCCGCCGGGAGCTCCTCCTGCACCCGATGCACTTTGGCCCGAAGCTCCATGACATCATCCGCCTGCGCCTCATCGAAGAGGTCGAGGGCACGTCCCTCGGCAAGTACGGCTACGTCATCGCGGTCACGGAGGTCCGCGACGAGGACATTGGCCAGGGCGTCATCCAGGACAACTCGGGCTTTGTGTGCTTTGACATTGCGTACCGCGCGATCCTCTTCCGCCCGTTCAAGAACGAGGTGCTGGACGCGGTCGTGACGGTCGTGAACCCGCTCGGCTTTTTCGCCGAGGTCGGGCCGCTCCAGGTCTTTGTGAGTCGCCACGCCATGTCGACCGACTTGACGGAAGGCTACGACCACGAAAACAGCGCGTGGATATCGCAGGATCGCGAGGTTGAGATCCGCAAGGGCGTCGGCGTCCGCCTCAAGATCATGGGCGTCAGCATCGACGTGACGGAGATCAACGCCATTGGCACGATCAAGGACAACTATTTAGGCGTCATTTCGGCCGACATGTTTTAGCGCCATCGACAACATGCTCCTTCTTCGTTGTACATGTGTCCTCTTTGCCTGCTCTCGACAGGTAGCGTATGCCAGGCTGTCTACCTGAGCCCTACGCGCCACCTGCCAGCATGGCCGCCGCCATCTCCGACGCATGGAAGTCGCAGGCGAAAGGACGACAACGACGAAGAGACTATCATATTTAGGATCGATGCAATCGTTGCTAGCTGCGCTGCCACGGCCATTTGGTGCCCACGCGGCCGCGCACGTCTTCCATGGCACCATCGTCGTCATCGGAGCTATTGGCGCTGGGCGTGTCGACCCACGTGGCCTTGGCCGACGCGTCGACATGCGGCTTTACCGGGCCGACCGAGTTGACGAGCTCGCGGACGTGCTGTAGCTGCGAGTTGCCGTACGCGATCGCTTGCTTGACGAGGCGCTCGTCCGTGACGTCGATGGGCTCTTCGAACTTGGCGCGGATGGTCTTGCGCAGATCGTTGCGCGCGGGCGGGGCCAAGGGCGCGATCTCGCGCAGGTAGAGCCGGTACTGCTTGAGCACTTGGCTCCGGTTGACAAAGTACCCGAGCGACAGGAACGGCTTCTTGGCGGCCATCTCGCAGCTTTCCGACTCGTGCTGCTGCTCGGTCGCGGGTTGCGCAGAATATTATTATTCCATCTTTCGTCATAAAACGCGATACATAGTTTGGTTATTGCGTGTATTTTTATAGTAAAATACAATGCAGTTATCGTGACGCCCCGAGATCCGCACACTATTTCCGACCAAACGCCGGGGCCACCACGAAGCCCATCGAATGCAGTTTCGAGCGACGTCGTCGTCGCTGCCACCACGAGCAATACCCAGAGTAGAGTACACGCGGTCGATCGACACTGCTGCTATCGCCGGTATTACAGGCACGGCGCGTGTACCTTCGGCTACTTGCGCACTCTATACGTCGCCGACATCAACGCCGCCGAGCAGAAAGGCGCCAACCTTCAGCTACGGGTAACCTGCACGAGCTTAGCCCCATCCAAGCTTCGCACTAGGCTCACTGTGCGATGTGGCTCACTGTGCGATGTGGCTCACTGTGCGATGCCACGTCGTCCAGCAGGCCTCAGTGATGAAGGAGCCGCCTACCATTTTCCATCCCGAGCGCCACCGCGCTTGGCATCGACATCGCACTGCGACGACCGCCGCCGCAACGTAGCATGCATGTACATGGCTCTTCCAACCGCTCGCAAGCGTGAAAGTGGCTGCTCTCTGACAATACGGCGGCTTATCTCGGTTCAATTGCTCGGTCGCATCCACAGTATCTAGGTCGCATTTGTGTGAAATAGTGTGAATGTTCACTTGAAAGAGGGATTGAGCGGCCAGTTCAGTGCCGAGAGGGAACGCACTGATTGGTGCTTTGTATGTTGTGCAAATTGGTTGGATGTTGCTTGAAGAGGAAGAGGCCGGTTGGCTGGTGGCAGTCAGAGGGAAATCTACTATCCAACAGGTAACATCGACGTGTCCATGGAGGTGAGGCTCATGCACGAGGCCAAGTAGAGACTCCAAGATGGCTATTGAACCCACCCTTGCCGCTTTGGCCAAGAAGACCAACTGCGAAAAGCAGATCTGCCGTGTGTGCTACGCGCGCCTCCCGCCGCGTGCCACCAACTGCCGCAAGAAGAAGTGCGGGCACTCGAACCAGCTCCGCATCAAGAAGAAGATCAAGTAAATGAGTTCGCCCCATTCCTTCGACGCTGGCGTCTTGCGCTTCAAGACGATCTCTCGTTGCTGTCGGTACGATCGCGCATTGCGCGTAATATACGACACTGATCTTTTCCCTCGCCTGCCATGTCTACTCGTTTCTTGTTGCACTCGCCCATGGCCCTGGCGCCACAGAACGAGCGCCGCCCATTGGCAACCCCAAGGACTAGCGACCAGCGTCGCATTCCGCTATGGGCCATGTGACGGAGCAGCGAAACCTAGGCGAGAGGCCGCGCCGTAGACGAGATGCGACGGAGCGAGTGCACGGCCGCGATAGGGCCCGTCGTTGTGGACGCTAAAGCTATGATGAGCCGGCATGTCACCCGCCCGTTGTCCGTCGCTGCGGTGTGAGCGAGTCAACTGCGAGGCGACGTGCAATGACAACCTTGGAACATGCTCGTTAGCTCATGCATGTCTAGCCCAACACCAACGCCCTGGCTGGGTGGGCTGGCATGTCGTAGTCGTCCGCCGGGCGGCAAACGGCGCCTTGCACCTGTGCGTGCTGGAGGTGCAGTTCCGACTTTGAACCTGCTCATTGACGCGTCGTCGTGACATGCACTGATTCAGGAAATGTGAACTGGCCCGGCGACGTACTCTGCCGACACGGCGCAGCTGGCGAATGAGTCGCAGTATCCAGATCCTGTTGGCTCCATAACCTGGCCACCTCCATCCACTGCAAAGCTACACGTTTCAATGCCCAGGAAGGGCTTCGACAGCAACACGAGACAATTGTGAATGCTAGTAGTGAGTTGCATTAGGGGGTTGCGTTTACATGGCTGCATCTACTCGTTATCGCGAAAAGCGGCGCCGGGGTCCATGCAGCCAGAGCCGTGCCGGTGTGAACCATTTAGTTCGAGCCGACGGCGTAGACGCGGACGATACCGTCGGTGTAACCAGCGAAGAGCGAGGCACCGTCGGCCGACCAGCAGAGCGAGACGCAGTGCGGCGGGAGCGACTTCTTGCCGACGGCCTCGAACTCGGGCACGATCTCGTCGACGACGACCTTGGACTCGAGGTCCCAGATCTTGATGCCCGACGACGTGGCGGCGCAGAGCCAGTAGCGGTTGGGCGAGAAGACGAGGGCGTGGATGATGTCGCCGGCCTCGAGCGTGTAGAGGCGCTTGCCTTCGTTCAAGTCCCAGAGCATGGCGACGCCGTCCTTGCCACCCGAGGCGCAGAGCGACCCATCGGGCGAGACCGTGACCGTGTTGAGGTAGCCAGTGTGGCCGCAGAGGTTGGTGCGGAGCTTGCAGTTGGTCAAGTTCCAGACCTTCACGAGGCGGTCCCAGCCGCACGAGACGATGAGCGGGTTGGCCGACGAGGGCGAGAAGCGCACGCACGAGACCCACTCGGTGTGGCCCTCCTCCGTGATCGTGTACTTGCACTCACCGAGCGTGTTCCAGAGCTTGATCGAGCGATCGCGCGACCCCGACACAATCTGGCGGTTGTCGGCCGAGAACGCCACCGAGAGCACGTCCTTCGAGTGGCCGACAAAGCGGCGCGTCGTGATGCCCGTGTTCAAGTCCCAGAGGCGGAGCGTGCCGTCCCACGAGCCCGAGAGCGCGAACTGGCCGTCCGACGAGATGACAACGTCCTCGACGAAGTGCGAGTGGCCCTGGAGGCGGCGGCGGGCAAAGCCGTAGTTCTCGAGGTCCGACGAGTCGCCCGTGAGCTGCCACACAAGGATCGATTTGTCGCGCGACGCCGTCACGATCATCGAGGGGTTCTCGCGCGACGTGGCGATGGCCGTCACCCAGGCCTTGCCGTGACCGGCGAGCGTACCGCGGAGCGTCAATTGTTCAGCCATAATGCACTACTAGGAAAATGGAAAGTGAGTGCGATTAGCCAGCCGAGACTGCAGTTGCGCCAGTGAAATGACTGGTCGATGGCCTTTGCGTCGTGCCCCGGGGTACACCTCACATACTATTTAAAAAAGACGGAATATAGTGTACATACATATGGGTGGCTTGTGCTGCACTACTTACCGGTAGTAGTCGTCGACGCGTGCAGGAAGGCTATCGACGCCATGGACGTAGGCGTGGATGGACTGAGGTGGATACGAGTACAAGGGCGGGGCAGGTAATTGCGGCCTGAAGAGAAGAGTGCTCTCTGTGTTTTGAGTTGGGTTCCTTCCGGTGCTGGACGTTGTGCTTGGACGCGCACGTAGTTGGTGAAGGTGACACGATCGAGGCTGCGCGCTGTCGCCTTGCTATTGTACGACATCACTGTGTGACTGCAGCGTACTGGACGCTGACAGATACGACGAGATCTGTGGACGCGACGAACGTCGTTGCCAGTTGATGGCATCGCTCTGCATGTGAGGTGTCGCTACATGTGCGCAGTAAAGGAGCGTACGTACTCTACGAAATGTTGATGAGCAAGGGCAGCTCACTAGCACAGAGTACAAGGTTGCCCAGGAAGCATGAACGCTTGCGGTCTCTTGGTCTCGACACCCGGACAGCCTCCCCACTTGACGCATTGCGAGGCTGTCTGTGCAGCGACACGAGCCGCTTGCTGCTCTAGAACGGCGCAGCTCGTGCTTCGTCCTTGGTGGCAACCTCCACAGTGCACACAGCTCGTCCTGCCACGCGGAAGTGCCACGTCAACGCAACCGGTTGGTTCGGATAGCGTATCCGGTGGTCGCACCGCCACGAACGGCCAAATTTCTTATCCGCACCATGTCGACGACGACGAACGCAGCGGAAGCCACGCCCAACCGCGAGACGCAGAAGGCCGAGTGGCGCGGGTCGCGCCTGCAGTGGTCCAAGCAGGCCGAGCATGTACGCCTCCTTCTTGCTACGCCTCTCTAAGCCTACTTATTTGATGCAGAAACTGCACCAAGAACTCAACTCGATCGCGCTGGAAAAGTGCTACGCCAAGACCAAGGCCTTTGTCGACTGCTCGCACGAGCACGGGTACAACCTGCTATGGCGTAGCGTCCGTGGCCAACGTCATATGTATCTAGTCTTCTCGTCGTGTGGAAATGCCGCCAGCACAACGCCGACCTGAACGCGTGCCTGCACGAGTACACCAACCCGGAGGCGTTCGCTGCGTTCAAGGCCAGCCGCACGGAAGACATCCCGGTCGTTGTCAAGACGCCCAAGTCGGCGTAAGGCGGCCGCTGTGCAATAGATGACGAGCGAGTGACCCTAGTAGACTGCCTCTTCTCAATCGCTGTTGTCTTGCATCGCAGCCGAAAGCGAAGTCGACCGGCTTCGGCTGAGAAGCTGCAAAGCAAGCTTCGAGCTCCACGAGGCGAGGAGGCCTACTTGTGCTGCATCGCGCTGGAAGAGGAGCGTTCCATCTACCGGTATCGAGACGCGGCGTCTCGTGAGTGCTGTCGTCGCACCTGGGTGCACCGACGACTGCCGCACGGGTAGTCTTGCTTCCGGTGTGTCCGATGGATGCTGGATGCTGGTAGAGTCTCCGTTGCAGCCAAGTGTACATGCCAGCCCTCTCGCTCGTGCACTCAAAGCGAAGGTCTGGAGCGGTCGTCCTAGCTGTCGTCATCGTCACCAGCACGCGACATGAGCACATCAATTGTGCAATGTGGTGGTTGCCGCCAGTGCACAGGCCGTACAGGCCGCCACGTCGTCCGCTGCATCTCTCTACGTAATGCACTAGTTCTAGAGGCGTAGAATCGCCACCACAGCCCGACCTTGCATTCGCCAAGTTGGTGTCATCGCTCTCTCGCGTCACACTATTTCCGTCCTGCAGCAGCCTTTCTTCAAGTTTGGATTCCGGATGCATCCCGCAGCGGTACATGGCATCCCGCCGACGCCAGCCGGGCGCTCATGGCCCTCGTGTAGGACGACATGCAAGAGCACTCGCCATCGACCAAGGCCAAGGTGACGGCCGCTGCCCCATCAACGGTACGTGCCGATCAAGCGTGAGCAGCATGCGACCCCATGCGTACTAGCTGCGCCTCGAGTCGCCGTTCCATGCTGCCGCGCGACGCGGCCAGCTCGAGCTCCTAAAGTCACTGCGGAGCGCAGCCACTCTCGACTTGCTCAACGACGTACGATGCTGTCCTGCACGGTACTGCATCATCGACGACGTGGGTGTAGGACCACAACACGGCGTTGATTCTCGCTGCCTCGCGCGGCCACGCGGCTGTCATCGAGTACCTCGCCATCCAAGGCGCGAGCATGGAGGCAACGACGCGGGTAATGAGTCTTCCTAGCATGGCAATCGCAAGCATCGTGCGTATAGGATCACTCCACCGCGCTGCTCGTCGCTGTGCGAAAAGGCCATGTCGGAACCGCCCGTCTTCTCGTGCAACACGGCGCCGACATCGAAGCACGCAACAAGGTAGCAAGGATGGGACAACATGCCATCAAGAAACGTGTAGGCGGGCGAGACGGCACTGGCGATCGCGGCCAAGGTTCAAAATGCGGCGCTCGTCGAGCTCCTCGTGCAACACGGCGCCGACGTCAACGCTGTGCCAATCAAGGTACACTGCATGTATCCACGCTGTACAATGGCAAGACACGCTTGCAGTCTCTCTGCGCCATCGTGCGACGCGCCTTGGACGCCGTGCGGATCCTCTCAGCCTTTCTGTGCTCCAGCCAAACGTGGTCCATGCAGGTGCCAGCATGCCGGTGGTGATATGACGCCGCATGACGTCTGTAGCTCAAGGAGACGCTACTCGAATGCGCCTTCTTGTTCAACAAGCCGTCGGTCGTCTCGCTCTTGGTTCCTGTGACGCCGCTCGACCGCATGCACAAGGTCGGTTCTTGCGGACTAGTTAGTACATACTACGCAGCACTAACATGTGATGCTGCTGGATAGAGAAGCCACACATGGCTTCAGCGCGCCACTGTACGCGTCGATTGCGACGACGAGGGGCCGGCGTGCCTCTTGCTCTTACTACAGCACGGCCTCAACCCTGAGCTGCGCGATCGGGTCGGTCCTCTCCTTGTTCTCACCGTGTCGACTTGACGACCAACGCATAGGAAGGAAGCACGCCGCTGTCACTTGCGATTGCGGCGCAAAATGCGTGGGCTGTCAAGATTCTGGCTGCGTACACGGACTTGACGTCGATCGATGGCCTCGGCCTCGTACACCTCTTCCTTATAGACAGTCGCAAGAACGTTCGTCGTAGACGTACTTGGGCCGCGCAGCGAATCGTCCGACCGTGCTCGCGCTTTTGCTGCAAGCCGGTGCCGACCCCAACGCCCGCGATCCTGTACGTGATTGTGGAATATGAGGACAAGGTGTCCACAGTGTACGACGACCACTAGATGGGCCGCACGCCCTTGTACCATGCCGTTCAAAAAGGCAACTTGCGCAGTGTCGAACTACTACTGCCGTTGACGCGCGGTGCCAAGGACCACCGATTCACCCGCCGCGTACCATATCGTTTCAATTTATCAAGTGCCCACAGTGCTGTAGGTCTCGCGGTCGTACTTCGAGGTCGCACTGGCCAGTGAAAACGTTCTCGTGACGCGGTATCTCTACGTCCATCTCTTCGCTGACGTGCCGCCGCCGCCGACGCACGCGCTCTTCTTTCAACCGTTCGCAGCGCTCAGCGTGCCACGTCAGCGCTTCTTCTTCTCGCGCGTCGGCTGGTTCCGCGCCGTGGCCTCGCCGCTGAAGCCGATGGAAGCGGCGTACATCAATGCGCTCTGTGCCATCGTTAGCGACCCGACGTGGCCATCCCGCCGCACACACGCCATGGAATTGCCAGCGGACGCGCAGTCGCTTCTCGAAGCCGAGCTCGATACATTCTCGCCGGCCCTGTTTCTTCATCCTGCGCACGGTGTCGTGGTCTCGGACGCCCACCTGACGTCGTGGGACGCACGTCAGTGGCGGACGCTCTTAGCGCCACTGACGGCAACGCGCGGGAGCGACAGTCCAGTCCAGGACGTCGTGAGTCCGAGTGTCGGCTGCGGCGTCATTGGGCAGACGCAGTGGCAGGCGTCGTCGCATGAGATGCGCTTGAACAGCGGCAACGTGCTCTCGTGGGCGTCGGTCGTGCCGCCCGAGTGGCAGCGCCATGTCTCGGAGCACTTTCAGTGGCTGCCGACCCCGGTGCATGTCGACGATGCGACCGGCAAGGCAACGTTTACGTCGTACATCAACGATCTCGACCCGGGGCACACGCGCATTTACGATGCACTGGCCGCGACGCTGACGCAGCTACTACCGCTTCTTGCTGTCAGCACACACACGATGCTGCACGACGTTCCTCGCGTCCAGCGCACGCAGGTTTTGTCAACGTCCGAGCTCGTGCGTCGCCTGTATCACGCCCACTCGAACGAGACGCCGACATCGTCCAAGGTACGCCGGTGGCAGCGACAGCAAACATCCGCGGGTGTCGATTTTGAGGCGCTTGCCATGCGACCGGTGTTTGTCGATACCGTGCCAACTTGGCCATTTCCATCAATGTCGCTACCACGAGACCTCCTCGTGCACGTTGCGATCACGACGCTGCATGCCACGCCGACCTTCGCCGGTCAGAAGTGGACCAAAGGCTCGGGGTTGGTCAACGAGTTTGTCGTCGCCGTCGGCGTTGTCGTCTGCGACTGCAACAATGTCGCCGACGTGGCCATTGAGTTTGCCCACGAGCTTGCGCCGCCTCGGTCCACGACCAAGGTACTCGCTCTGCTGTAGGTGATGGAGCTCATGCGTTGATTGATGGGGCTAGGGAGCAGCGACGGCGGCGAGTCCACAGCTTCAGAGAACGGGCTACATGGGACTGACGCCGGGCCGGCTCGTCTCGATCCCGACCGCTGGCGTGTACCGCATCGCGCCGTTCTCAGCAGCCGATGCCAGCAAGCCCGGGCACGTGACGCTCGTGACGTACTACCTCGTGCACCCAGACGCGAGTCTGCTCTCGACGGCCCACGTCCTTCCGCAGCACAAGGCGTGGCTGCACCAGCACCTCGGTGGCACGCGCTTGGGAGCCCTTCCCGATGGTGTTCTCGACGATGTCCTGGACTTTGTTGGCTGTGGCTTTGTACGCGACGCCGAGCGTGCGGTCCTCGCAGCCGCCGACAAGCAAGTGCGCACACATAGCCTCGCTGCCTACCAGTTGCCGGCAGCGATGCTCTGAGCGACGACGACCTACACTGAACGCACATGGGTACGAAGTGCGTGGCTCGTTCTAGTACAAAGTAGACAAGATGTAGAAGCATGCATTATAAGCAGTGAATGCGAGAGACCCGAGGCTGCCACCTCTTGGACCTTGCGGCGAGGGCTAGGTATCGACACGTGTAGATGGTTTGGTGGCTCTCATGGCTTGACATTGGCGGGCTGTGCATCCAGCGAGACCTCCTAAGTCATGAGGAAGCTGATGCTAGTGGCAGATGATGGCTACGTACGGCGGCGGCGTCCTTCGGGTCGATGAGCGGTGTTGCCCGACACGGAATGGTAAAGCACTCGACGCCTTTGCAGTGGTAGTACAGCTGCGCCCGCGCCATTTCGCTCATGACCCGCTACGCTCGCTTGCACCTGCGTGTCGAAGAAGCAGAAGGTATCATCTACCTTCATCTTGGTGACGCGGAAGAACTCGAAGCGCTTCCAATGCAGCTCGAGAAGCGCGTTGACGTTGTCGACCCGGCGCTTTTGGTCGGTCAGGAGCCGCGCGCGCTTCTCGCGCTCCTTGTTGCCGCCGAGGACGATAGTCTTTTCGTCGACGTCGCGCTGGAGCTTGGCGATGGCCTTGATCGCCTTGTCGCGGTCTTCGAGGAGCCGCTTCATGGGCACCACGCCCCAGTCCTGGATCTGCGTGAGCTCGACGATCGCCGTCTGTTCGGGGCGTACGACCATAATCTCGTGCGTCTCGGTGCTCAGCGTCCGCGTCGCATCGCCCATGGCAGCCAGCACCGTGTGCACTGCCATGCAGGGCTCGGTGATGGCACAGTCGTCAAAGGCCTTGGCCAGCTTGGCCGCATGCGCATCGCGGGCCTCGCGGAAGGTCGTCGTCGCCTCGATCGCCTCGGCGAGCAGCTTGAGGTTGCGCTCAATGAGGTGCAGCGTGTTCCACAGGTGCTTGGAGCGCTCGTCGACCTCGTCCTTCATTTGCCAAGATTGCACGCCGGATATGCATTCAGTATCCGGAAGCCAAGTTGAAGTCCACGATCCGCTGCACGGTCGACGAACGTTCTGTGTCGCTAGCGTGCTTGATGCATCAGCACGCAATCGCTCTACTTGGCATATACAGTATTGTCGTCGCTTGTACTACCAGGAGCTACTAGAGGTATGTCAGCGTAGGCCACATGCGTCAACATGTACCTGGTCAGCGCGAGGTCGGACGGTAGTGAACCCAGGCACCGACAGGCAGGCGAGCCACTGGCCGAGCCGTCTTCTTTTGCGGTACCGGCGCCAGCCGTTGCCCACGGCAGTGGATGAAGCAAGTGTTACGCTGCTTGCACCCGAACCAGTGTACAGAACCAGATCTCGCGTGCCGCCGTCAAACGTGATGCCACCATCAACTGTCATGCAATCGACAAGTAATGCCAAGCAGTAGGCATGGCTCTGTCCCGGGCGTCGCTGTCTCTTCGCTATGAAGCCAAGCTCGGACGCACCTGCGTCACCAAGCCATTGCCACAGTTCGCACCTATACGCTCAACACGACTGACTAAACGAAGACTAACTAGAGACTAAACAGTCAACGACGGAAGGTGACGACGCTTAGAGATGCATGTTCTGCAAGGCGAATGCAACACGCAGTCTTCTGTATCGAATAACACACAACTAGTAGAAGAAGGAGAGACGACGAACTGACAAATACTAGTAGTAGGGTTAGGTAAGGACGCTGGTACACGCAATCGAGTTACTTGAAGCCCATGAGTTTCTGCACGATGCGGGGGCCATAGATCGAGTGGACTTTGTCGGCTTCCATGTACGCGACCTTGTTGAGCGCCTTGAGCTCCTTGGTCGTCAGCGCCGCGGGCCAGCGGCTCACCATGTTGTTGAAGAGCGGTCGAAAGACACTGACGCGGTCCGGCGTCACGTTCTTGAACACCTTGCGCAGCACGTCGTGGCTCGTGAGGAACCAGCAAAAGTGGCGCATGTTTTCATGCTTGCAGCCCGCAAGCTCTTTGAGCACCTCGACCGGATCGACGAGGTACTCGGGGTCCGGCAGCGAGTAACGCGATCGCGGCGCGGCCTTGAGCTCGGACGCGAGGCCGCGCGCGCTTCCCATGGCGCGCGCAAAGACACTTGCTTCGTCAACCACCGGCTTGGTCGTCGTCGTTGCCGGCATCGTAAAGCTGGCGAGATCGGCAAAGATATCCGTGAGCGGCGTGAGCTCGGGCGCGCCGCCCCGGTACGTGTACACACCCGTGCTCAGGCACTGGTCGTAGAGCGGCACGAAGCGCCAGCCATGGTCGGCGACGAACCGAATCGCGTCGACGACAAACGCTTCCCGCTCGCCCGACCAGTAGACGGGAAAGTTGAGGCGCGTAAAGCCGGGCTTGATGAAGAGCGCCTTGCGCTGCATGAGCGAAAACAGAATATGCGCGAGCTCGTCCGGCATTTGGAAGAGGAGCGCGCCGTACGGTCCGGCGCACGCGCAGCCCGAGCGCGACTGGATGCCAAAGAGGTCGCTCAGGAGGCGCGACACAAATTGCGGGTGTAAGAAGAGCGTCTCGTGGCGGATCAAGAACGAAAACGTTGGGAGCCGGGGCGCCGACGGGTCGCCGAGCAAGACAATGTTGGGGTGCGACCCGAGCGACGTTTGAACGCGCGTCGCAATCGCATGCTCTTGGCTCTCGAGAAACGCGACACCGAGCGTCGCCTTGAGCTGAAAGACCATCGCGGCCCGGAGCGCGCCGACAATGTCCGGGGTGCCACCTTCTTCGCGCTCGGCGATATCGTCGACGTACTGGTGTGTCCGACGTGACACGAGGAAGACGGTGCCACCACCGGGCACGACTGGCACGTCGTTCATCTTGGCGGTCTTCTTGGCCATGGCCTTGCGCACGCCGCGTACGACGGTCGAATGCAGCGTCGTGTTGCGCGCCGAGAGCTGAGTGTTGGTGGTCGTGCTGCTGCTTGTGCCGGTGCGAGACGTGTTGGTCGCATCGAGCTCGGAGCTGCCACCTTCGCTGCTCTCAGGGCCGCCAGAGCTCGTGTGCGCCGAGTCGCTTGCCGCCGATGCCCCGGTGCACGGCGACGGCGTCGTCGGTGGGACACCACTCCGAGTCGGTTGAGTAAACAGCGACCGCTTCACGACGAGGACACCGGGGGTGCCCGGGCCGCCGAGGAACTTGTGCACCGAGAAGAAGATGGCATCTTTAGCGACACCGCCTTCGTGCATGTCAATGGGCATGTAGGGCGCGGCAGCCGCATAGTCCCAAAGCGCAAGGGCGCCGTAGGACTTGAGGAGCTGCGTCACCGGCACCGTCTCGGTCGTGATGCCCGTAATGTTGGACGCGGCCGAGAAGGTGCCGATGAGGAGCGCGCGGCGACGAAACTTTTCTAGGCAGTGCTTGAGATGCGTGAGGTCGACGCCACCGCCTTTGCCGGGCCGAATCCTACATTTCGAGATTCAGATTGCACTTGCAAGTGCAAAGTGGGCTTACCGGACAATCTTGGCGCCCGACTCGCGCCACACCAAGTCGTTCGAGTGGTGCTCGTAGGGTCCCATAAAGACCACTGCGCGGCTGAGCTTGTAGAGCCGCGCGAGACGGCCGACGAGAAGGTTGATGGCACCCGTGCAGCCCGCGCCCGTAAATAGCCTAAGAACGTAGTGGCATGAGAAAAGTGGAAAATGAACATAGAGAAAATGAGCGTACACGACGTCCGCGGCGGGGTCGGCGCCGACCTGGGACGCAATGTACTCGCGGGCTTGGGTGCGCCACTGGTTCATCTGGTGCCCGCAGTGCGACGTCTCGGTGTGCGTGTTGGCGTACAGCGGCAGCATCTTTTGCGCGATCGTGGCTTCGATAAAGTCCACCGACCGGCCGGACGCGACGTAGTCGGCGTACACGAGGTGACGCTCGCCAAACGGCGTCGCAATGACGTCCATGTCACCCATCTCGGAGGCGCCGAGTCGCTGAAGTAGCGCGACTTGATCAGTCGACATGCTGAGTGTGTTGCTAAACGCAAAATGATCGAAAAATATGCAGGGCCCTTTGCGCGTCCCACAGTGGCGTTTTCTATTTCAAGCTGCATGCGAATCTGATGGCTCTTTGCCGTTGCGCACGCGGAGGAGGTCGACTCTCGGTCTATACAACATCTGGTCGGCAGCCCTACTGGCCCGACCCATACCTCTACCACCGGTACATGGACGAGGTTGCGTGCTTCATGGAGAGCGAGCAAGCACACAAAGCACAACGTTGTCGGAACGCTGGCGTTGATGCCGCCACGGCGATAAAGGTCGCATGTTCGTGCGACTGCGGTTGGGCGATGGAGCGGGCGTCATCATCTTCACCCAGTTCCGGGAGAATCAAAGGTACGGGCGCTCTGGCTGCGACCTTGCAGTTTGGTGGAAAGATATTATAGTTGGTGATATTAATGGAGGCATGGTGTGGGACACGCCTTCAACACACATTTGGCGGCAAATTATTCGCTATTTATCAAAAAATTGCCATGCATTAATTCAAGCGCAGGTGCCGTGATGTGCAGAGGCACAGTGGCGGAGCAGGCGCTTGTCGGCGCCATCGACGCCGATGCTGATGCTAATGGAGTTGCGTAGACACCAAGCAGACACTGTCGTACGTTCGCGATGGCCGACGAACGAGGCTGTCCTGAGCGAGGCGACACCGCGTTCGACGCTTGGTTCGTAGCTAATGCTCATGGCGCCTCCGAGCCGATCACTCTCGGAGCAATTTTTGAGCAATGGACGGCCAAACCGCCACGGCAAAGATACTGACAGGTCCTCTACCTTGCCTGTCGCTGGCACATCAGGCGTGCGATCACGCGCTAGCCACCAAATGAAAACGCCCCAAGCCACCAACTACCGTACACTGTACGCGGAGTTGGACGTGTCACCCACGCGCCTTGTGTCTACGCGGGCGTCGACAGTGCAGAGTGGACGTCTCCGAGACTAATACGGCATCTCTTGCTTGCTAAAGGCGATTGGTACGAGAAACGTAGCAAGAGCCAGCGGCCGACAAGAACCGCGGGCGTCCATCGTGCCACCGTGGTTGTGTCTCGTGGCTACTCGAACGCTGCTCCAGCGTCCGTCTTAACGTGCAGATGCAGGCTCGACGATCGAGCGGAACCAATTCGTTTGGTGTTTATTTAGCGGCGTCTCTAAACGGGAAGAAAGACTATAGATGTGGGTGTACGCAACGTACCGTCGACCTTGCAACGAGGCAACCACGCGCTCGTAAGATCGTTGTGAGTAGCAGTGTGTGGACAAGCCATCGAGCGAGGACAGCCATCGGCTGCATCTCCAAGATACTCTCTAGACGTGACGACGCGTCGACTCGTACTGGCGTGCGACGACGGGTGGCGACCGCTTGAGAAAGAACGATTTGACAGCGCGGCCGTCACACCTAGCGTCTCGCCCCAGCTCTTGCCCTGGATGGATGGCCACGGCTCAAGTCTTGTATGGACTGACTTCGGTCCCAACACCTTCTCCGTACTACCAGGTACTAGTACTAGTAGTAGCCTCCAGCAGTGACTGGCGGATGCTTCGGCACTGTTGTTGAAATGAGTTATTAACATGAAATTATATAGTGAAGATGGTGGACTTCCTAGTGCGCTCGTAAAGGTTTGGCCGGTACGTCAAGCTGAGGGCGCGCGGTCGGGGCTCTTGCTTCGGCACTGTGCCAGGAAGAGCTTTTTCGAGCAAATTTCGTTGTTTAGCGGCTATCATTTCCACCCTGACAAATACCAGTGCAATGTCGCTACGCTACCATCGATGACGGCAGCAGCCGACGTGAGCGTCTTCCGAGCAGTGCAAGTGCACGTCGAAGTGGACAGCGTCAGGAGGACGATACGCAGGCCTTCATTTCGTGAGGGCAGACTTTACGCAATTGTTTCCAGTCAATTTAGTTTGACGGTTTTATATCTTTTTTTTTCTATTTTTTGTCGCGAAAAGCGCTCAACCGCCAACGCTTCACGATTCACCGCCGTTCTAATTCGTGCCTTGCCAAGCAAGAGTCTCTGCGGCCAAGGTTTCATCTCATCCTTGCCACGTTATGCGTGTTTGCTCAAGCATACTGTACGCAGGCGACGCTGTCGGCTTGCGTTTGATCACGCAGCTCACGGCAGCAAGCCCGATTCGTCATGCGGGGCAGTAACGTGGTGGCACCAGATGTGCCGTTGGTCGCACAGCTTCGACGTTCGACGCCCCCAGCTGGAAGCGGAAGGAGTTTTACACTGCGTTTTACACTTTTTTCACATGGCCTGTCCTAAACGCCACACGCTACCTCGCAGGCATCGCTCACGTTCTTTCACGGGGCTAGCCTGCTATCCTTTCGCCAGCGACGTGTTGGCCTCGACGCATGTACAGTACGAGTAGCCACCGTTTCAGATTGCAGGTTGAGATTGCACTTGAGATTGCACATAATTGTAAAATCGCCCGCTCCGATTGGCCAACATTTTCCACCATTTTCCACGCGCAGAAATTCTTGATGTGGGACACTGACAGGTGCATTGCCAAGGGACGTGGATTTTTGGCTATTTTTTGGCGACCAACGACCGGCTAATTCACTTTGAGATTGCCAGTGAAATAGCCAAGTGGTCGGATGGAGACGCCGAGCGACAACAGCAAGTTCCTCTCGACGCTCGAGACGCCGTTCACGCTCGCCGTCAACGGCGAGACGCATCATGAGAGCGTCGACCCCGCGACCTTGAGCTGGCACAACTTGCGCTACACGGTCCAGCCCACGACGCTCCTCGGCAAGAACGGCCCGCCCAAGACGATCCTCAAGAACATCCACGGCCACGTCTCGCCCGGCCAGCTCACGGCCATCATGGGTCCGTCCGGCAGCGGCAAGACGACGCTCCTCGACATCCTCGCCGACCGTGTCTCGAGCGGTACGATCGAAGGCAACATCGAAGTCAACGGCCACACGCGCCACTCGTCGTCGTTCCGCAAGATGGCAACGTACGTGGCCCAAGAAGACTCGCTCCTCGGGTCTTTCACGGTGCTCGAGACGCTACGGTTTGCGGCCAAGATTTCGCTCCAGGATGCGCATGCGGTTCAGGAAGAGCGTGTGCAGGCTGCGATCTCAGACATGGGTCTGACAAGCTGCGCCAACACGCGTGTCGGCGACCTCTTCTTCAAGGGCATTTCCGGCGGCCAAAAGCGCCGTCTCTCGATTGCGATTGCACTTTTGACGAATCCGTCAATTTTGCTGCTCGACGAGCCCACGTCCGGTCTTGACTCGGCGTCGACGTACCACATTATGAAGTACATTGCCAAGCTCTGCGCCGCGGGCCGCACGGTCGTCTGCACGATCCACCAGCCGTCGGCCGAGGTGTACAACATGTTTTCGACTGTCTCGATCCTCGTCGAGGGTAGCACGGTGTTTTATGGGTCGCCGGCCGCTGCGCTCACCCACTTTGAGTCGCTCAACTACCCGTGTCCGCTCTATACGAACCCGGCCGAGTACTTTGTGAGTTTGGTCAACACGGACTTTGAGGGCCACGCCGATGTGCCCGCGTTCGTCAAGTCGTATGCGTCGAGCGAGCTCTGCAACGGCATTGTCCGCGCCATTGAAGCCGACCGCCACGCGGCGTCGACACTCTTGCCCAAGAAGGTGCTGAGCCAAGGCGCGTCGGGCTTGACGCAGTGGATGGTGCTCATGCACCGCAACACGCTCGACAATATCCGCAACCCGGGCATCTACTGGGTCCGGCTCTTTATGTACATCATGCTCTCGTTCATGGTCGGCACCATGTACTTGCACACCAACACGGACTTGACAAAGGAAGATCTGCTGCCGATGCTCTTCTACGTCCAAGCGTTCCTCGTCTTTATGAGCGTGGCGGTGCTGCCCTTCTTTATCGAGCAACGCGCCGTGTTTGTCCGTGAACGCGCCAACCAAGGCCTCCACGTCGGCAGCTACGTCTTTGCGAATTTGCTTGCTGCTTTGCCCGGTATCGCGCTCATCTCGATCCTCTCGACGACGCTCGTTGTGCTGCTCGCGGATCTCAACGGCTTTGGGTACTTCTTCCTCAACCTCTTCTTGTCGCTTGTCGCTGCCGAGTCGCTCATGTGCGTCATTGCCGCGGCCGTGCCCCACTACATTATCGGCATTGCGCTCGGCGCGGGTCTCTTTGGGATGTTTATGCTCTGCGAAGGCTTCATGGTGCCCAAGCACGCGATCCCCGACTACTGGATCTGGGCGTACTACATGGCATTCCACACGTACTCGTTCGAGTCATTTGTGTATACACACTTCAACCCGATGCAAGCGACCGATGCGACGGCCAAGGCGATTCTGGTCCGCTACGGCTTTGAAAAAGTCGACGTGAACCGCAACATGGGCATCCTCGCCGCGTACACGGTGCTCTTCCAGCTCATCTTTGCGTTCATCTTGTACAAGTTCCACACGGGCCGCCGGTAAACGACCTCGTCATAGCTTCTAGTTCAGGTCACACGGATCCTCTTAATACATGGCTTTTGTTTCGTCTACTTGGCTTTATTATGGAAGCATCCACAAGCGACCCATGAAGGTAGACTCCAGTAGCAAGACGAGGCGCTTGGAGAGGTCCTATCTCTGGTGATCGACCGACGCCAAGATCTCTCCGAGTCTCTGGGCCATTGCAACATCTCATCGGCAGGCAGACGAGAAACACATCACAAGTATCCCCATACACTATTCACACCAGCAAGGGTCTCTACCGTAGCTCTTCGAAGACGTTAAGGACGGCATCGACGAGCCTGGGTGAGCTTAGGGTTAGGGTCCGGTCGTCGGCATGGACCTCTGTGTGGACGTCAAGAATATACCAGTCTACATACCAGTCTGCATACCCTTTCTGAAGACTTCCGGTAGCAGTGACAGACCAGCGGCGACCTCGCATGCTATGGGGAGCGGTACGTGATAACGTCGGCTCATGTGGCCACCCCGCAACTGCCTACGGCAATTACTCACTTTTGGTATCCGGACCCTGTCCATTATGCTTTTTATTGTATTTTATTTCTTGTATTGTATTGAAACCGAATATTTATTTGAGCAAAACACCCTCCGATAAAGTACCTGGCACTGTATCCGGACCCGTTGGCGTCGCCGCACACAGCAACGCGCCGAGGATGGTGTCCAAGGTCTTTACGAGCTTCCTCTGCGTCTGCTGCTGGCTGCATGGCGCGACGGTCGGCGTCGCGATCGGCGATGCGCTCGATTTGCAGCACTTCTTCCTTTTAAGTGTCGGCGTCTTCTTTGCGATCACGGTCATCTACCCGACGTCGCGCCGGCTCGCGGTCTCGGCCATGTTTCTCGCCTGCGCCGTCTTTCTCTCGGCGCTCGTCAAGTCGCTCGCGTTCTTCCGGACGCCCAACCACCACAGCGCCTTGCCGGACGTCGGCCACGACTTTTTGCCGTCGATTCCGATCCCGCCGAGCTTTCTCTTGCAGCTCGTGCTCGGCGCGACCGTGACCTTTGTCGCTCTGCATCCGATGCGCAGCATCATTCTGCGCCGGGTCCTTTTGATCTACGCCGCGCTGCTCATGGCGCGGACGCTCCTCGCGCTCATGACCTTCCTGCCCGACTCGAACCCGACGTGCCTCGTCGAAGAGAAGAACCCGAGCGCCCGCGAAGTCGTCCAGCACTTTCTGCTCTCACGCCGGAGCCTCGCCGAGTGGATTCGGTCGCAGACCAACGTGAGCCTCGTGGCGTGCCGCGACACGATCTACTGCGGTCACTCGACGCTCCTCATCATGTGCGGCATGGTGTGGCACACGTACTACCACCGCGTCGAGAGTCCGGTCAACTGGGTCAAGTCGATCGTGTGGACGACGGCAATCACGGCCATGGTACCTCCTTCTGCCACGTCATGAGCGTGCTTGTCATGTCTGATGCGATCCATGCTAGGTGAGCTCGCTCGCCCGCCGCGAGACGTATACGCTGGACGCAGTCCTCTCGACGTACTTTGCCGTGACGGGCTGGGCGACGTACCATCGGCTAGCCAACGACGTCTTGACAGGCCAGCGGTTCACGTGCGTTTGGCTCATCGACAAGGTGATTGTCTATCCGCTCGTCGAGTGGATGGAGGAAGAGGAGCAGGTGAAGAAGCCCCGCGAGGTGCGACTGTACCGCCGCGACACGCAAGAGCAGGGCGAGTCGCCGCCGCCCAAGAAGACCACGGCCACGTTCCGAACGAGCGAGTTTTAGAGGCAAATCATGTAAACCGAGACGTATACAAAAGTCGCGATCGCACAAGTATCAACTTGATACAGCCGTGTGCGACTTCAACGCAGCACTGCGAGACAGTTGTTGATAGGCTCGAGCTAGGGCTTTGAGAAATGGAGCCGAGAGTGATCCTACAAGGGATGCCTTAGGTAAAGGCCGTGGCAACCGTGCACTCGATGCCCCACGTCAAGGACTCGTTCACCGAACGTTCTTGTGTGTAGTAGAAAATGGCCCCGGCACAAGTGGCCTCATGGTGACAGGATTCTGCAGACAGTGCTCGTAGCTCTGTTCGTTCTCAGCCAGCCGTTGGCCCGCGGGTGTGCACCTGCGTCTTGGTTCCCTACTCGCAGAGCTACAGCAGAAAAAGCTAAGGACATTGTCGATTACCGCACACGCAAATCTATAACAGCCTGCAAGGTACATGTACAAGCAAGACGGAAGCGCTCTACGACGTGCACCACTGGGTGCCGAACTCGGGGGCAAGGTACTCGCAGTACTTCTTATCGTAGTCAGCCGTCAAGCACTGCGACGCGGCCGGGTAGTAGCAGCCATTGCAGCCGTTGCAGTTGCCGTGGGGCATCTTCGTGGGCTTGGACGGCGGCTGCGGCTCGGACGATGGCTGCGACTTGCCGCTCAGGGCCGGGTACGACGGCATTTCGGCCACGTTGCACATTCCCTTGCTGCTCACGCCGCGCTTGAGGTAGATGTAGCCTTGCTCGCCCCAGCCCGTGCCCCACGAGTTCTTGATCTTGAAATGCTGCTGGCCGTCCTTGGTGCCATACCCGACAGCAATCACGGCGTGGTCCGACTGCGCTCCCGGGCAACTCTGCACGACGCCGCTCTTGTAGTTGCGCCACACGTTGTTGCCAGCCTCGACGACGACCGTCACCGGCTGCTTGTCGAGCGCGCTCTGGAGCGCACTCTCGCCTTGGATGTCGACCGACTTGCCGACGCTGACCTTGGTCTTCTGGCA
>NW_008246078.1:780350-788718 GCF_000281045.1 Saprolegnia diclina VS20 | reverse complement strand
GTGCTTGAAGGAGCCCTTGACAAAGGCCGCAAACTCGTCTTCGGTCATGAGCGCAAACTGGTTGTCGGTCGAGAAGACGGCGCCCTTGTGCTGCTTGTTGAGGTCATCGACGATCTTTTGGGTCGTGGCAAACCGAAGGAGCTCGTCGTCAATCTCGCCGTCTTCGAGGTTGCCGTGTTCCGTCTTGGGCGGGAGAAAGCCGTTGGCTTCGGCTTGCTTGCCGGCTTGGCTGGCCTTCCACGCCTCGAGCTTGGCTTGGAGGTCTACCTTTTCTTGGGCCGAGAGGCGCAGGCCGTGGACGGCCGATGTGGCGAGAAGAAGGCAAGCGATCGACTTCATTGTGGTGGTGTGAAGTGGTCGAGGCAAATTGGGAAATGAACACACAACGCTCGCTATCGGTGTTGCATGCAGTGTTCGATTTCAAGAGGCAGAGGCTCGTTTTGTCGAGTTATGTATTTATTCTGTGAGCCGCCGTCATTCGGTCGCATGAGGAATCCACGAACGGCAGACGCCGCACGTGGTAAGGTCATTTGACTAGCATCGACGAGCCAGACGACGCCCCTACTGTTTGCACTTGGAGATGACGCGAGTATAGACCCGGCTGTTATCGACACGCCAATCTACGCTGCCACGTCATCGTTGCCATTGGTGTCTTCGCCAGGCGAGCTCGAGATCCTTGCTTCAAATAGCTGGAAGAGTATCATGTCGAAAGAATCGGACCGCAAAACGGACGGCGACAAGGAACTGGCAAACAGCTCTCTCAAGATATGCGTTGGCGTCATGTGTTCCGAATGTGCAATAATCAGAAGGACGCACAACACCTGACAAGGTGGAATGCATGAGCGTCCTCATTCAGCGTCATCTCGTGCAAAAGTGGCGCACGGTTTGGATCATTGGATTTTTGGATTTTTGGATTCTGACGAACACCACATGTTCTTGGATGATTGAAAAGAATCAAGTGAAGATTTAGTGGCGCAACACCTCCAGTCCAAATGGACTAGCCATCGTGCCAGCCATTTTAGTCCAACGATGTTGAATGTGGACCAAGTCTGCAACGACCCTTGGACCCATAAATAGCAACACAATTTTGGATGGGGCTTCGAGGCCTTCTTGCCGCCGCAGTGGCGCTGCACATGACATGGGCGTCGCAGTGCCCCAACGACTGCAGCGGTCACGGTCTCTGTCACTTTCAAGGTGTCTGCCAGTGCTCCCAGTCGTTCATGGGCGCCGACTGCTCGCTGCGTACGTTCTTCCGCTCCATTGCACGACCTCTGATAGCGATTTTAGTCAAGTGTCCGATGGCCGCAGCGTGGGCCGACTACCCCCAGTCGTTGGAGAACGCGCACAACCTCGCCGAGTGTGCCAACCGAGGCACGTGCAACCGCGCAACGGGGCTCTGCGACTGCACTCCGGGCTTCACCGGCGCTGCTTGCGACCGCAGTAGGACGCTTCTATCATGCAGAGCGCTCAGATCTGAGCGGTAGTGGCTTGCAACTGCAACGGCCGCGGCACGTGTCTCTCGATGAGCCAGCTTGCGATGACCAAGGATCCAGGTCTTGGCACCATCTACCCGTACACGACGCCGTGGGACGCCAACAAGATCTACGGCTGTCAGTGCGATGCCCCATTCACGGGCTACAGCTGCACCGAGAGTACGACTCCTTTCGGATTGGATTATCGCACGAGGGTGATCGCGCAATAGTGCATTGTCCCCGCGGTGACGACCCGCTCACGGGCACGACCCAAGACCTTAACGGCGTCCAGTTCAACGAAAAGCAAGTCGTCACGTGCATGGCCACGGTACGCTTGCTTTGTTAACACGGGTGCAACCAATGGTGTAGGGCGGGTCGTTCACGCTGGCCTTCCGAGGCTTCACCACGGCGCCAATTCTAGTGTCCGACTCGGCTGCCAACATGCAAGCCAAACTCTTGGTCTATATAAATTCGATTACTGCGTCGTCATCACTACGACGCTATGAATGTAGGCACTGCCATCTCTCCACGGTGTCGTCGTCACGTTCTCGGGTCTGACGCCCACGGCGTGTACCGTGCTCGGACATGCCATCGCGATTGAGTTCACCCAAGACTTTGGCAAGTATGTGGTTTCGCGAGGCGTTGTTGGATCCCTTCTCGTGGCTCTCTAGTCTGCCGTCGCTCGTGGGCAATAATGGCGCCTTGACGCTGACGACGGTCGGCGCGTCACCCCGCCTCACGGTTGTCACGACGGTGCATGGCACAAAGGAAGATGCGTACTGCTCCAACCGCGGTCTCTGTGACCGGTCGACGGTGCGTCCGTCGATGATGATAGTGAATCACTCTGGCGACCTGCATAGGGCACATGCAATTGCTTTCCCAACTATGTCTCGAGCGACGGCTACGGCAGCGTGGGTCGCCGCGGCGACTGCGGGGCCGTCGCATTGGCTATTACGAAGTGTCCCGTAGACGCTGTCTGCCTTTAGAGTTGGACTTGACGCGAGGGGTAGGGCAAAAACTTGGCCTGCAGTGGCCACGGAGTCTGCCAAGGGCCCCCGACGTTTTCGTGCATTTGTGCCAGCGGGTTCCAAGGCGGCGACTGCTCCGAGCGTACGGCCTCCTTGCCTACGATGCCATCTATTTTCTGAACCTGAATCTGAATTGGAATGTGCGTAGAGCAATGTCCCATGGGGACTTCGTGGTTTGATGTACCGGGCAGTCCAAATGGTGCGCACCAACTCGCCGAGTGTTCGAACGCAGGCACGTGCGACCGAACGCGGGGCGTGTGCTTGTGCGACACGCGCTTCACTGGCGCCGCGTGCAATCGGCGTACGTGTCGATTAGTGCAAAATTTGCCAATTTGGTCATTTTCTGATTTCTAGTCGAATGCCCCAACGACTGCAGCGGCCATGGCACGTGCCTCACGATGCAAAACCTCGCGCCACTCACAAAACTCAACGGCGACCCGCGACCGGCGTTTACCTACGGAAGCGTTCCGAACAACAACCCGGTGCGCGAAACAAATGTCTGCAGAACGCAAGACAATTTTGTTGTTGATAGACGTGGGACTCCAACCAAGTGCAAGGCTGCGCCTGCAACCCTGGCTACGAAGGGTTTGACTGCTCAAAATGTACACTACATTCCCCAACAATTGTCATTTGGACACATTGGACGACGTCTATTAGTGTCGTGTCCCACGGGCGACGACCCGCTGACGTATTACGACAAGAATGGCATGGTCCAAGTCAACACCGTCCAGACGATTGTGTGCACAGCAACGGTATCCTATCCAAATATTCAACGATCCATTCTTTTATCCTGTTGGATTGTGCTAGACGGGCACGTTTACATTGGGCTTTCGTGGCGACTTTACCGCGCCGCTACCCTTTACGATCACCAGTGCAACACTCGCGAGCATCCTCAACCTCCTCCCCGCTTTTGGCCAGGTTTTCTTATCGCATCTTTCTTATTCCAATGTTGAACGAGCGCAGGTGCTCGTCTCGTACTCGGCGGGCGCCGCGGCGTGCACGAGCAACGGCGCGAATGTGATCTCGATCTCGTTCCTCTCTGTGTTTGGAGCACTTCCGCCGGTACGCTACACGACGTACGGCGTGACGTCGATTGCAGTCTACAACGATGGTACGATGGGGTCGGTTGTCGGCACCAAAGAAGACGCCCTGTGCTCCAACCGGTAGACAATTTTGTGTATTTTGTTCCTTTACGAGAAAATTTGTAGCGGGCTCTGCGACTATACCAAAGGCCACTGCGTGTGTGCGACGGGCTTTACAAGCAGCGACGGCTACGGCCACGCGGGGACGCGCGGTGACTGCGGCTACATGGAGCCTGTGTACCTCAACTCGGCGGGCGAGTACGCCAACGCCGATTGAATGGGCTAAACCAATATGACACGAATGCATGATGAGATGTACGCGTGTTGGCACCAGTTAGAGCTCAGTCTTTGCCCGATCGCAGCGCAGTTCCGCGAGCTCGTCGGCCGTGAATGCATTTGCATGCCCCGGCGACGTCGGGTTGCCACGCAGCGGCGTCTCGTCCATCGATGTCCAGAGGCAGCACGGGTCGCCGAGCTCCTCGCCGTTGGTGGCGCCGTCGCCGTCCGAATCGAGCTGGCACAAGGCGGTTGTCCATTCGTAGTTGCATAAAGTCGTGGCCAAACGGCGTGTAGGCGCCGCCGCCCGCCTTGTTTTCGTGGCCGATCGCCGGGACACCAGAGACCTCAAAGCCGTTTGGGAGATTGTAGCGGAACTCTGAGTACGCTGACGTTGACGCCGCCAGCGTCAGCAGGCGCACTAGGAGCATGATGAGGCTGGTTTCAAACTGATCGGGATGACCGGTTATGGTTTTGGTAACCGGATCATACCGGATGACGTGGCGTACGGTGCGTCCGAGCTTTGAACCGAAACGACGTCCTGGCCAAGCATATTCCTTTTCTTGAATCAAGCTGATCGTGTGCGCAAGTGTACCTCAGTAGTCGACGAGGTAAAATGAGCGTGTGCGCTCCTATTTCTCTCGCCCAAATGTCGTCGGGCGCGAGCTGCTTTTGCCCACAAAAGCCGTTGATTTCAGACGGAGCACTCGCCACAATCGTGGTTCCATGGGCGCGCAAGACAGAAGATTGTACCATAACAAACTATGTTGGGTTGGCGACAGCTCCTTGTCCTTGGGCTAGCCATGCTCCTCCTACCCTCCCTCTTCGACGCAAACGATTGCTCTGTACCAACTCGCCCTTGACGACCTTGAATATATGTACGATTTCATGTTGTACGTCATGGTTTTGGCTTTTCGTGCTGCCACGTATCATCAAGTTTGCGCTAAAAGCCTACGCCTTTTTGGTCGCATTGTCTTTCTCGACGAGCGCCGTCCACTCGGGATAGAAGAGCGGAATCGCCGTGGGCTGGAGCGCCGGGAGCTGCGCTGCAATTGTAGCCGTTAGCGCCGCGTATACAAACCGGTTGCCTTTGGCGTTGAGGTGCAAGCCGTCGCTGAGGTAGCTCTCACGCTCCGATTGCATGGTCGTCCAGAGATCGATGGCGACGACACCCAGCGCCGCGGCGGCACGAACGCACGCAGCCGCGTACTTGCCTGCCGTCGCATTGTTGCGCCCGTAGAGCTCGTTGTCACCAATCGGCGGCGGCGTCAGCAAGATGAAGGCGGCGTCGGGGAAGGCGGCGCGAAGTGCCGTGACGATAGTCTTGGTGTTGGCTTCGTACTGGGCAAGCGGCACGTGCTGGATGCCCGACGGCAGGTCTGCGTCGTTGGCGCCGAGGAAGAGCGTGATGAGCGACGGCGCGCGTTGGTTCTGGAGCTCTGCCACAATCTGCGGCAAATAGTCCAAGAACCATCTAGTCATGAAGTTTTGGCAAATGGCAAACTCGGAATTGATACCTTGTGTTGTAGCCGCTCAGGCCGCGGTTGATGATGTCGGCGCGGCGAATGTAGTCGGCCTCGAGGAGCGTCTGGAAGCCGCCGATCGCAGGGTCGGACGCTTGCTGCGTGATCGAGTCGCCGAGGAGGAGGATGCGCGCCTGGCTCGTCATCTCGTCCAAATCGCCAAATTGCGTTGTGACAGAGATGGAGCATTTTAGCCAATCCATGAATACAATCTCAGAGATTGGTCTAATATGTAGGATTTTTCGTATATTCATCCAATCGATGCGCTCTATTTTCCCCTTTTTGAGCCAATCGAGCAGCACGATTGACATCCCAGAAGCTCCCGGCATGGCTCAGCACGACAGCATCCCTCGTCAGCCCAAGTACTTGCCAACACTACTATAGCCTCAATAGTAGAGTAGATGTGTTGTCTAGTTGTATTACCTAGCAAACATGCAGCTCAGGTAGTACCTAACAAAGCATTTTGCCGCAGCGTTCAAAGACGAGGCTACAACTCCGTCTTGGGGGATGTCGGCTTGGCCTTTGTAGCCTTTTTGGCTTTCTTTGGCTTGCGGTTTTTGGCGCGGGGAGGATACAACGTCTCTTGGTTCCATTGAATCTCGGTGACTTGAGGCTGTTCAAAGAGGAACGCGTGGAGCTCCTGCACCCGCGACCCTCTTTGCAGCCCTGCGAGCACTTTGGCGCCCTCGAGCTCGTAAAAATTGACGTCCAGACCGCCGTTGAGAAGCATCTACGCGCCAAGCTCATTCGTGGAAGATATCGTCTTAGCGTAGTACGCTTTTCCAGAGCGCGCAGAGCTCCGAGAGCGGCTTCTCATAGTCGGGGTGCGCCATGGCAAAGGCCGCGACCGCCGACGGCTCGAGTGTGACAAACACCATCTCGGACTTTTCCAGTTCTTGCTTGCGGTTCCTATGACCAAAGAGTTGGTGGGGACAGAGAGAGGCAGCGTACTGTTTGGCGGCGAGGGCTTCGTCCGAGAGCAGCTCTTCGTCCATGTCGCCCTTCTCCCATTGCCTTTCGAGAGCGTCGTAGTCGATGGTCTTGGCCGCCAGATCGACCGCCACAAGGAGCACCATGAGCAGCAGCAATAGCACAGGCCCTCGTCGCATCGTCCGTCCCTTCGCCTGGATCTTTCAAGTTGGGCCCGAGGTGTTGATTGGCCAACGCTTCTGTCTTTGGACATACTTCATACTTGCCCGAGTCGCCGCTCACCTGCAATCGCGATCGTCCAGATACCAAACCAAGTGGATCTATATGTCGTCGACAAGCCCCACGCCGAGTCATCTGCACCGAGTTACATGTACAATGCGAACGCGAGTATCTCCTTACAGGCAGCATCCTTGTGGTCCTCTCGGGCGACCTCTTCAACTCCTATTTTGACGAGGACGAGGCCGTATTCATTCGCTTGCGCTTTGCGAACCTCGGTGATAGTGTCATCACCGACGCTTTGCCAGCGCATGCGCTCCTTCGCGAATGGCAGTTGATGACCCGAGGACGTCGAGAACGGCTCATTCACCACCGCACGTCAAAGAGCTACGTTTATATATGAACGTGTTTCGCTGTATCTTCATTCCAAAGACTTTGCATACGTAGAGACTAGCAATCTCCTTCTTCTTCATTCGCTCGGTGGGCTGTGGCTGCGCAGGCGGCGGCGCGGGGCTCGTCTTGCTCTTTTCTTGTCGCCAGGGGGCGTTTCTGGCTCCATGACGACACGCTTCGCAAGGCCTTTCACGCTTCGCTGTCGGTGGCACAATGCTACATTTAGGCTCTACATTGATAAACAGAACCAAAGCCCGCTGTCGAGGCTCGACAACGGCCCACCCCTCGTTCCTTTACGAGTAGGTGACGCTGACCTTCGGGTCAGTTGCTTCCAGTTGCGGACGTCAGGTCGCTGAGGTCGCTGGCACGGCAAGGTTTAAACACGTCGCCGTCAAATGCGTGCTGATGGTGCAAGTGGACGATGAAGAAGGGCAGTTGCAGGACCTCTTTTTGAGGTCTCTGCCGCCAGAGGCTTAAGGTGACTGGCCAACGTTGCGGATGCACTCAACGCAACGTTGAAGTGCTGCATCGACGCTGCCGGAGCTCTCAGTGGTAGCTCATGCAGCAGTGCCGCACTTGCGTTAGTACTGCAGGATGAATACCCGGTATCCTTTCCGTCACAACCCAAGGAATCAATTCCAAATCACGTCCGTGCTTTGTGTGGTGCTTGGAGGGACACTAAGGCAGACGTCGCTTCGAGGCACTTTGCGCTTCTCGCATGAGATGGGCACCAAGGGGCGTTGGATTTGCTGCCGCCCCATTCAGGATACTGAGGACGCCAGTGGGAACGATTATAGATGAATTGTTAATGGGAGGCGTTCGAGAGGCTTCTAGCAAAGCGCGTTAATGCCTGGCAGGTAGGAATTGTGGGAGCAAAAGACTACCACTTGAAAAATCAGGACACCGATTGATGCACGCCAGGTGTCGGCAGAGTGGCTTTGAAGCCGCGCCCTTTTCATTACTGCACATTCGAAACGCGTGGCTCGGTGGCGCCAACAGCTAGCTCGAATCTTGCGCGCCATAAATGAGGTTGAAAATACTGTACACCACACGCTCCAATTCCTCGTCTCCGTCCGTTTTGCGGTCTAGTTCCGCCGACATGTGTTTGCTACCGCAAAGTTGGCAACACATTCGAGTTCGACCGCAACCAAATGCACACATCGATCGATAATACCTGCATCTAAATGAATCAATTTAGCCAAGCCACGATGGTAGCTGCCATCTTTACTCAATACAAACTGTGATGCCATTGAAGCGAAACTAGAGCTCGCATGGAGACACCACCAATGGTACAGGCACAATGACGTGGCGGCGTGCAATGAAAGAACGGGTAGAGCCGGTTCGATAGAAGTGCAATTTCAACGTGCAAACTCAACCAGCAGCGTGCGATGGAAACGTCAGCCAAGTTCCTCATCCATGCTAATCAAAAGACCGTGGCGTTGCATGCA